>NC_140577.1:37566012-37595193 GCF_057381845.1 Rhamphochromis longiceps | reverse complement strand
TAAAACCTTGCACTTCTCCAGCAAAAACATGATTAAAAATTGTTACACCTGGCAGATTGTACCAAAACAAGGTGAGACAGCCAAAACTTTGTGTAACAATTATATGTAAATATGTCTTTAAGAGAGTAAAGAGAGGTTAGTTTATTTTGGAGTAGAGCTCCATTTATTAAGAAAAATTAAAAAAGACAGGAACACTCTTTAGAGGTTTGTGGGTGGCTCTCAAAAGAGCCGTTGTGGGGAAGTCACTCAGACTTCAAACAGGCTACTCCTTTGGTTGCCAAGACACGGCTCCCTCCGCCGAGAAGTGGGCCATGAACTTCTCCCCCACCAGGACAGCCTCTCTGGAGGAGTTGTTTGCTGCTACACGACCCAGGCCTTGCAACGGCTCCACCACAGCAGGTGCCACACCCCTCACAGCAGGTGCCACACCCCTCACAGCAGGTGCCACACCCCTCACAGCAGGTGCCACACCCCTCACAGCAGGTGCCCCTCTCTTGTCCAAACAGCACAGAAAATTGTGGAGAACACACGTTGCCTTCACACACTTCTCCGCAATTTCAGGACGGAGCTCCATGGAGCGCAGATACAACCTCTACTGTGAGGGAGAGAGGGAAGTTCCAGCGCTCCTGGAATCCCTCTGCAATGCACCGCCAGTCTTCAGTTGAAGGCACAGCCATGAAGTCGTCCACTAGACAGTCCCAGATGGACGTCGCTACCTGGGGGGTGATCTGGCTCACCAAGGACACGCCAACTCGAAAACTGAATGCGATGGTCCTGAAGGAGTCCTCGGTGGCAAGGAACCTGGACAAAATGCTGCAGTTACAAAATACATTATTCAAATTCCAAAATACTTTTGTGATGTCAGATTTAAATTACAAAACATAAATCTTACATAAAACCTTTTGTAATTACAAGGATAATTACATGATATATATTAGATATAATCTAAAACAGTCTGCTGGGATTATATACAAATATTCAACTATCCCAGAATTAAACCAGGTCTAAATAAAAAGAAAGGAGTGAGTATCACTACAAAGATTAACCCACAGTGGTCCTCATACCACAGTTTGATATCAGCAAACAGCGAGAGCATACATTGATATGACACCACAGCCATGCTATCATTCAAACACTGATAACGGCATAAATCGAATTACAGTGGGGCAAAAAAGTATTTAGTCAGCCAACGATTGTGCAAGTTCCCCCACCTAAAATGATGACAGAGGTCAGTAATTTGCACCAGAGGTACACTTCAACTGTGAGAGACAGAATGTGAAAAAAAAATCCATGAATCCACATGGTAGGATTTGTAAAGAATTTATTCGTAAATTAGGGTGGAAAATAAGTATTTGGTCGATAACTAAAATACAACTCAATACTTTGTAACATAACCTTTGTTGGCAATAACAGAGGTCAAACGTTTACTATAGGTCTTTACCAGGTTTGCACACACAGTAGCTGGTATTTTGGCCCATTCCTCCATGCAGATCTTCTCGAGAGCAGTGATGTTTTGGGGCTGTCGCCGAGCAACACGGACTTTCAACTCCCGCCACAGATTTTCTATGGGGTTGAGGTCTGGAGACTGGCTAGGCCACTCCAGGACTTTCAAATGCTTCTTACGGAGCCACTCCTTTGTTGCCCGGGCGGTGTGTTTTGGATCATTGTCATGTTGGAAGACCCAGCCTCGTTTCATCTTCAAAGTTCTCACTGATGGAAGGAGGTTTTGGCTCAAAATCTCACGATACATGGCCCCATTCATTCTGTCCTTAACACGGATCAGTGGTCCTGTCCCCTTGGCAGAAAAACAGCCCCATAGCATGATGTTTCCACCCCCATGCTTCACAGTAGGTATGGTGTTCTTGGGATGCAACTCAGTATTCTTCGTCCTCCAAACACGACGAGTTGAGTTTATACCAAAAAGTTCTACTTTGGTTTCATCTGACCACATGACATTCTCCCAATCCTCTGCTGTATCATCCATGTGCTCTCTGGCAAACTTCAGACGGGCCTGGACATGCACTGGCTTCAGCAGCGGAACACGTCTGGCACTGCGGGATTTGATTCCCTGCCGTTGTAGTGTGTTACTGATGGTGACCTTTGTTACTTTGGTCCCAGCTCTCTGCAGGTCATTCACCAGGTCCCCCCGTGTGCTTCTGGGATCTTTGCTCACCGTTCTCATGATCATTTTGACCCCACGGGATGAGATCTTGCGTGGAGCCCCAGATCGAGGGAGATTATCAGTGGTCTTGTATGTCTTCCATTTTCTGATGATTGCTCCCACAGTTGATTTCTTCACACCAAGCTGCTTGCCTATTGTAGATTCACTCTTCCCAGTCTGGTGCAGGTCTACAATACTTTTCCTGGTGTCCTTCGAAAGCTCTTTGGTCTTGGCCATGGCGGAGTTTGGAGTCTGACTGTTTGAGGCTGTGGACAGGTGTCTTTTATACAGATGATGAGTTCAAACAGGTGCCATTCATACAGGTAACGAGTGGGGGACAGAAAAGCGTCTTACAGAAGACGTTACAGGTCTGTGAGAGCCAGAGATTTTCCTTGTTTGAGGTGACCAAATACTTATTTTCCACCCTGATTTACGAATAAATTCTTTACAAATCCTACCATGTGAATTCATGGATTTTTTTTTTCACATTCTGTCTCTCACAGTTGAAGTGTACCTCTGGTGCAAATTACTGACCTCTGTCATCATTTTAAGTGGGGGAACTTGCACAATCGGTGGCTGACTAAATACTTTTTTGCCCCACTGTAAATCGGGACTTGATGAGACCCGAGTATCACTAGAAATATTATAAACAGTCGTCTCCGTACCACAGCTTGCTATCAGTAAACACCGACAGCATTCATTGATAGCATAGCACATCCATGTTAGCACAGGTATCAATAAAGGACTACCGTATTAAACACTTTTACTAACCTCAGGGAGATGGACAGGCGCTCTGCAGGTGGGATTGAGCGTCTGTAGTTGGTGTCAAGGCGGGCAATGCTGGGACCAACGCGGGACAGCAGGTCCTCAAACTGGGCGAGTGAAAGACGGTGGTATTGCTGGAATCTGCCGTCATCCAGGCGCAGCTCCTGGAGCAAATGGTGAAACTCACCAAACTGCTCACGCGTCTGGAGGACCTGATGGACCCAGGTACGGCGAGGACGTCCTTAACGCCGCTGCTCTGCTCCTTTTTGGCTCCTACCTTAAAGCACACTGTGCGCTGTCGATCTTACGTGCTGCACAATAATGTTTAACATTTAGTATTTACTGTTATATTCCCATAGATCATCATGGTGTTGTTTATTTTATTGCTCTAGTCTTCTTCTGCTTGTTTTCTTTTTTCTTTCTCAACAGGTGATCCAGGAAAAAAAAAAAAAAAAGACCCCAACGTATTAGCCAGAGGTCCCTTTACTACGGTTCGGAGCCGCGGACCTGTTTTATTTACGAGATCACTGCAAAAAGTGCAGCCTTACCTAATGTGCACCTACTGTTACTCATTTATATTAAGATTTAAACATCTAGTTGGTGTTGGTATGGAGAGTAACCTTCGGTAATAGTAATAAATCACACAGCAATAGGATATTCATGTAGTTGTAAAGTATTCAGAATATGTTACTTCTATTATCTTTGGTGGAATACATTTTAAAATTAACACTGTCAACAGGTTAGCACCTCATACCACAGTGCAGCAAAGCAGTCTCATGAGCGCTGGGAAGGACACTTAAGGACACTTTAAGGAAAACTTAAACTGAAAGCGAGCCTTTATTTGGGCTGATGCAGAAGGGAGTAGACAAAACATAACAGGGACTGAGACTGCAACTAACCAAAAACCTAAACTGGAAAAACACTAACCTGACTGAAAGGCATAACTATGATCACTGTGAACAGAATGCTGTGCAGATGCATGGAAACTGTGAACCAAGTGGCGTGACGAAAGAGACATGAACATGACCTGCACGGAACCTCATCGTGCGGCTGCATGAAAAACAACATAAACCAAATGGCAAACATGAACTGCACAGAATCCTGAAAAACACTTAACTTGACCGGGGGGAAGTACACAGACGACGCGACACAGACTGTATGAAACACAGAGACTAAATACACATGAGGGATGATCAGGGGAAGTGGCCACACATGGGAGCACAGCTGACACACATGAACCTAACGACAGGACAGGAGAAATGAAACTGAATACACTGACATTGAATACAGACTTTCAAAGTAAAACAGAAAACATGGAGATTAGACGTGACATGAACTTGACAAACAAAGAAAACTTGGACATGAAACATGGCAGAATGTAACTAGATCAGGGGTGCCCAATCCCGGTCCTCGAGAGCTACCGTCCTGCAGCTTTTAGATGCATCCCTACTCCAACACAGCTGAATCAAATGAATGGCTTGTTATCAGGCCTTTGCCAAACACGATGGCATGCTGAAGAGGTAATCAAACCATTTGATTCAGCTGTGTTGGAGTAGGGATGCATCTAAAAGCTGCAGGACGGTAGCTCTCGAGGACCGGGATTGGGCACCCCTGAACTAGATAAACCGAAATGAAACTAGACTAAAAAGAATAACAAAACACCAAGAAACTCAGAATACTGGGTCACATGACCCAGGGCCATGACAATACGGAGGTGTTATCAGCTCAGTATTGAACAAGAAATATTAATGCTTCAAATTATTTGTCCTAAAGGATGCAAGCTATACAGAGTACTGCACATGTGACTTTGTGAACATACCTCATTAAATATAATTCGGACAGTTTTTTAACCTGAATATTTGCAACAAACAAAAAATATACAGAGTCAGTGCTAAAAAAATAATCAGAGGAAAAAATTAACATTTTAACTTAAGCTGCCAAGCGGAAGTAGTTGGTTTCAGTACATAAGTATCGGGCTTTGCTATTTAATCCGTAGCTATTGACTAATGAGGGGTTACTGAAGTGCCAGGTTTTTAAAAGTTGGCGTTAATGTCGTTCCACATGTGGAAAGCGACAGAAAACATGCTGCTGTTTGCACATATTTAATAATCAGCTCTGCACAGGAGCAGAAGCAGAGTCCAGCCTGTTGCTCTTACAGTATAATACTCATAAAGAAAGTACAGTAACCGTGGTTAGTCACTGAGCAGCCCGGTGCGTTTCTCTTGATTTCTTTAGTCAGGGTAAATTCATTCACCTGCACGGGTTAGCTAAACGAACTTTACAAAACAAGTTTCCCCGACAGCCGAGTGCTCACCTAAGGACCTAAGTTACGGATTAGCTTACACACACATTTAACTTACCGAAAATAATACGGTGGGGCCTCAGGTCCTCCTGTCTGGTAGTCCAATTTACTGAAGAACACCTCAGGCTGTCACTTTGAAATAGCCGGTAATGTAAACGCTGGACCTCTCAGCATCTGCCATTCCCGAACAGACACATGCAAGTTTGTCCGTGACTGCAGCCGCGCTGTACATTTATTTCTGTTTCAATATTTTTTTCAGTTTCAATATTTTTTTCGGTTTCATTTCAAGGTGGCATCGTTCTGATCCCATACACACACAAATCCTGATTTACAAGTACAAAATATTTATGACCACAATTTGAGCCCATATACTCTCTCTACCACAGCTGCCTTTGAACTTGCCTGGCCAGGTCTGAGTCCAGCTTTGCTACTCCTGCCAGGTCACATGACACAGGGGTGTGCTCTGATGTCAGCAGGCAGGTCAGTGGAGCCCTCTGGTGGTGGATATATGGCAGTGAAACAGGAGGAGGCCTGAGAACAGACAGCAGGCTTAACTAGCAGGACAAAGTAGCATGTAGTACTTGAAGGAGTCATCACAGCCAATCAGCTCTCAGGAAAATGGAACATCACATAAATATTTCTCTTCTTTGATTTTCATCAATGTATTTCCTTTGATAGATTTTCCGTCAACACTTCTGCTTGATTAGAAGCTCATAGGCAGTTCCTGTCACTCTACAATAAAACAATGTAAAGGCTGCCCTCTCTGCCCTCCCACTAGCTGACACAAGTAAACTGTGCTAAGATGCCCTACATGGACTAAGGTTCTTGGCCACACACATATAGATTTGCTTGGCTGTAGAAATCCATGCCATGAAGCTCCCAGCGCACATTTTTGATGCTTCTGTCTGTGGCAGAGCAGGTTTGGAGCTCTGCAGAGCCTTGGTGACTTTTACTGACTATGCACCCCTACCCATTTATTATGGGTAGGGGTGCATAGTCAACAAAATAGTCAACAAAATATGTAATTTGACATATTTTGTTGTTTTGTGTGTGTGTTTGTCTGTGTGAAGTTTTGATGTGTATGTGAAAAACACAATTTTGAAAACACTGGAAAAAGACCTCAAGACATGTTTTCCTTTACTTTCTATGAAACAAAAATTCCCACCAAGGCTTTTCAGTGTGAAATTTAGTGTATAGAAAATACCTGTGCCAGGTTGTCTCCATCTAGTGGTGAACATGGCCTCACCACTACATCAGGTGAGCTTTTCACTGTGCACAGTGACACAAAAGTCATTTAACAATTTTAAAAAAAGCAATGTTACAGATTCAGTAAGAACTGAAGTTTATCATAATCCTTCAAGTTTCACTCAGTAACAGCAGCTTTTTATTATTGGCTATATTTTAGAGTCACATTTATATGAAATGTCAAACAATCACAGAGTGACACTGAACTAAACAATCAATGCCATGTGAGTTGTTCTTGTTTGTTCTTTATCTCGGATTTATTGTAAGCAGCGGGAGTAAAAGCTAAAGAAAAATAGTAAAGATATGAATGAATCTCTGCTCTTACAGCTTTTATTGTGCCATAATGTCTGCTTTGAAACCGTCCTCTTGCTCGTCTCTTGGATGCTCACCTCTTCTTCACCTGTTCCTTTCACCAAACTGCTGCACTCTCGTTCTCTGCTCTCGCCTCCTCTTCTGATTATAATTAGATGCAGTCAGCATGTGCCAAACAAACTCCCCCCAAATCGATCATGTTTGATATGATGATGACGTTTTTAACATCTTATTTATGCACTTGTTGGGTGGGAAAGAGTAAACAAAGATGGGGCATAGAAGCAGAACTGAGTCCTACGTGTGGAGGGACAGTAACTGTGTGTGTATATGTAAGCATTTAAACACTGCAGAGAGTCAAATTAACAGTAACACTATTTTGTCTAAGTCCGCCATTGTAGAAATTCATTTCACCGAAACAATAACATGGCGCACAATGTGACAATAAACGTATAAAACACAAATTCTTACCTAGCAGGAGAATAAATAATCAGTATTTTAAGGCTACTGCATGTATAGATGTCACTGCTGGCTCACATAAGCTAGCTCTGAGACCCGCCAGAGTTTACGCCACAGTTGACTGTCGCGAAAGAGTCGTAAATCACCGGCATTGTAAAACTTAAAATGATTCCAGGGCATGTTATAAAACACCCAATAGATGTACTGGATATTAAACGGTATCAAACGACTAAATGAACACAGGGTTACAATTACATGCTCACGTCGTCACATCGAGAGTTTATTCATTAATCATCAGAGTTCAACAATGTTACATCCAGTTGAAAACAGCTTCACTAACGCCAGCAAAACAGGCTAACAGTATATAAGAGCACAAAAACAGCCGTGCTTATCGACAGCTCGACATATCCTCAACAACTCACCTCAGTATGTGTAACCCGTTCATGTGTTACGCCTGTTGTTCTTGCGTTGTGTCACATGATGTCAAATATCAATGCCAGATTCATATCTCTGCTGTGATGTCAAATATCAATGCCAGATTCATCTCTCTGCTGTGATGTCAAATATCAATGCCAGATTCATCTCTCTGCTGTGATGTCAACAGAGAAGCGAATCTGGCATTGATATTTGACATCACAACAGAGAGACTGGATGTGATGTCACAAAGATGACTGTGATGTCAGAACCCTTTAAATGTTGTAATTTACAGATGGTAAATGGCCTGTATTTGTATAGCGCTTTACTAGTCCCTAAGGACACCAGATTCATCTCTGCTGTGATGTCAAATATCAATGCCAGATTCATCTCTCTGCTGTGATGTCAAATATCAATGCCAGATTCATCTCTCTGCTGTGATGTCAAATATCAATGCCAGATTCATCTCTCTGCTGTGATGTCAAATATCAATGCCAGATTCATCTCTCTGCTGTGATGTCAAATATCAATGCCAGACTCGACCTCTCTGTTGTGATGTCAACAGAGAAGCGAATCTGGCATTGATATTTGACATCACAACAGAGAGCCTGGATGTGATGTCACAAAGATGACTGTGATGTCAGAACCCTTTAAATGTTGTAATTTACAGATGGTAAATGGCCTGTATTTGTATAGCGCTTTACTAGTCCCTAAGGACACCAGATTCAGAGATATTTAATTCCAAATTATTTGACTGCATCATTGCATCTTTGAGTTATGACCCAAACTCTCTATCAACTTTATGAATAAATTCACGTCCCCCTGTGACCTCATAATTACACCACAATTCAGATAGCATGAATGAGTCATGAGGTCACACCAACAGTGACAACATAAGCAGTGACATCACTAAAGTTGCCAGGTGAGTCCATAAATAGAACCCGTGACGTGGAGCAGGTATCGCTGTTTTGGACCTTGTCCCTGCAGCAGCTCCAAAGTGAGCCAATGGAGAGAATAGCTCAGCGTTTAGAGTTCCTCATAGAGGAAAATAGAAGGATTAGTGCTAGGATGGACAACCTTGAATGGGAGTTCAGAAAGGAAAGGAGGCGTGAGAAAGCACCACAGAGTGCCCTTGGCAACCTAGGTCTAGGTCTAGGTCTAGGTCTAGGTCTAGGTCTTGCCATAATGGGCCCCATCTTCGGTGCAGCTTACCTGTCCACCTTGATTGGCTGCTTATAACATAATAACTATACTCTGCTCTCATTTATGTTAAGTTTTATTTTGCCCTCACTTGCTAATTAAAATAAAGAAAAATTATATTTAAAAATATATATTAATTGCTCTGTGTGTTTATTTCAATGAAGACGTGTATTTTTTGTGATAGAAAAATATAAATTGTCCAAAACATTTGAGAGTTTTTAAATTAGCACTGCATGAGTTTAACTGTGGCACAGACAGCTGTCAATCCTGGTGAGTGAGAGTTCAACCTCCAAACTGAACCCAGTGTGTTACTGGCAGAATCACAGATTTACTCACATTTACTGATTGTTCTGTAGGGTCTTTACAATTTTCAGCCCCTTCAGGTGACTGTTGTCTTCTGACTCCATCTTTATGGTTTAGTTAGATTAAATATTTAACCAGTTAATTCAAGAATGAAAGACACATTTATCACAAAGGCACTCTTATAATGTAGATTAAATGTGTGTTGACATAACATCTAGATGTATGATTAGAAAGAGAGAAATGTTGTAATGAGTAATGACATGAACAAAGTGCAGTATTCCAAGATGGCATCAGAGTTTTAACACCTTTTATACTCATGTTTTTATAATTATGCTAAGTTTAAAAGCTCAAAGATAATGACATAGATGCATCTGTTTCTGTTATTATCACAAGACCATATTGGTCGCACTCTAGGGCCCTGAACAATTAGCTAATGTTGTTCATGAGACTAAAGTCAGTGTAAATATATGTGGCCAATATTCTAGTTATTATATTAATCATTATAAGTTATTACAGCAGTGAGTTTGAACTCTCAAATCAAATCACTTATTGTCACATCACATGTGCAGGTACACTGGTACAGCACATGTGAGTGAAATCAACCCGTTCTCACTCCCGACGCGTAAAATAATGACGACAGAAACACACACTTTTTTTTATTTTATTTATGTTTTATTAGTTTTCTTATTTATACAACATATACAACAAATTCAATTTAATCACCGTGAGGGGGAAAGCAAAACCAAACCGAACAACAACAGAAGAGACAAACGGACCAAAACAAGACCAAACAAAACACAAGAATAAACAAACCAAGAAATACAATGACATTATACAAAATCGGGCCTCCCATTTTGTACATATTTCAACCATTTCAACCAATATTCTTCAAAAGAGTCCGCCTGGCACTTTAGCCTAAAAGTTATTCTTTCCATAACAAAAATATTATATATCACATCAATCCATTCATCTATGGTAGGAATATCCTCTTTAATCCAAAGGCGAGTTATGGCCTTTTTGCAAGCTACCGACAGCACACTGAACAAATACTTATCCGGTTTGCATAGATTAAGACTCTCTAGGTTGCCTAGGTACAATAATGCAAAATGAAATTGTATTTTCTTTTGGAAGATTGTTTCCATGACCTTATGTATTTCCTTCCAAAATGGAACCACACGGGGACCTTCCCAAAAAATGTGAAAATGATTTGCTGTTGCATGTCCACAATGCCTCCAGCATGTTGTGTTCTGAGAATAATTGGATTTTTGGGCTGGGGTAATAAAATAACGAAATACATTCTTCCAGCTGAATTCCCTCCACGAGGGGGAGCTTGTTACTGACCACTGCTGCCTACAAATCCCATCCCATTCCTCTCCTGTTAAGAATAGATTGCTCTCTGTTTCCCATCTTCCTTTAACATATCTTGTATCATGACCCCGTAGATTGATCAGTGAACAATATAATTTGTAAATGATTTTTTGATAGGGTCCATCTCTATATGCATTCTCGAATATATTTATAATCTCTTCATTCCCAGTCGATAACTGAGAATTGTTTAGCTTTTTTTAGAAACACACACTTCTTACCGAAGAAATGAATATTATTTTACAGTGTTGCTGAATCACATGGATGAATTTAACACCTGGACACAGTTATAGGGCTTTGGAGCGTGATGTCACGGGGGTGGGCTTGGAAAGGATTTTGGCCCGATCCGCCATTTTGGGGGTCTAGCACAAGTGAAGAGGGAGCGAAGGCACACACCAACAGGCACACACCAACAGCCATGGTTCGTTCTTGCTGTGTGGTCGTCTGCAATGTTCGATCGCACGAGGCACAACATGAGGCAGCTCGTGTATTGATGTGATGTCAAATATCAATGCCAGATTCATCTCTCTGCTGTGATGTCAAATAACAATGCCAGATTCATATCTCTGCTGTGATGTCAAATATCAATGCCAGATTCATATCTCTGCTGTGATGTCAAATATCAATGCCAGATTCATCTCTCTGCTGTGATGTCAACAGAGAAGCGAATCTGGCATTGATATTTGACATCACAACAGAGAGACTGGATGTGATGTCACAAAGATGACTGTGATGTCAGAACCCTCTAAATGTTGTAATTTACAGATGGTAAATGGCCTGTATTTGTATAGCGCTTTACTAGTCCCTAAGGACACCAGATTCAGAGATATTTAATTCCAAATTATTTGACTGCATCATTGCATCTTTGAGTTATGACCCAAACTCTCTATCAACTTTATGAATAAATTCACGTCCCCCTGTGACCTCATAATTACACCACAGTTCAGATAGCATGAATGAGTCATGAGGTCACACCAACAGTGACAACATCAGCAGTGACATCACTAAAGTTGCCACATGAGTCCATAAATAGAGACATTGCCCCGCAGCAGCTCCAAAGTGAGCCAATGGAGAGAATAGCTGAGCGTCTTGACGTCCTCATAGAGCAAAATAGAATGCTCATTGCCAAGATGGACAACCTTGAAAGGAATTTGAATGATGTCCATAAGGTGAGGCATGAGGAAGGAGCACAGACCTCCGTTGCCAACGTTGTGCGCATCCTATTAGATCTTGCCACAACGGGCAGCATCCTCGTTGCAGTCCTCGGCAAGATGGCTCACCAACCTTAGGGCAAGTCAATAAACTAATAAATGCATCAAAAAATTGTGATATTGTAATTCATTTGTATTTGTAATAAGGTTTTTGAAGAAAGGAAGGAGAGGCACACCTGGACAGGTGTGCCTGTAAGATGTGTTGAATTATAATATCATTTTATGGAGTCGAGAACAACTACCGGTAAGTGGCTTCACCACTTCACCGTCTGAAACGGTGCTTTGTGCTTTTTTGGACACAGTTAAATTGAGTTAGGGACTTTAGGGATTAGGCCAGAGACTGTAGAAACAGATACTGGGTAAGTGGCTGCAAAAAAGTGGAGCTTTCTTCGGTTAGACCCGTTATGTTAAATTTTTTCGAAATTGGTTAGGCCTAACAGCTTTAGCACCTATCAGTGTTTGTAAATATAAGACGTTGTTGTAATATAAATTAATATAGCTTTGGTTGAGCTGGCTGTGAGACTGTGTGTGACGTGAAGCTGCAGCACTGCGAGCTATCTTTAGACTGTGTGTGCACATTCTGCTGGGACGCGCACAGACGAGTTTTGCTTCCTGTTTAGCGTGTTATAGAGCTTTATAATTATGAGTTGCAAACAATGATACATGCCTGTAATTAAAACGCTGATTTTGCTGATTATAATATTACAAATAAGGTTTTGAATGACTACGGTGAATGTTTGATGTTTGGCTGGGTTTTGATATAGAAGAGACAAATCGTGCATGAGTAAGACCGGCACTTCAGTCGGCAGAGTGAGTGAGTGATAAATACAGCTGTGATTTGTTTCAGTTTTGTGGTGTGAAGTATGTTGGGTTTTAAAACTGAAGTGCAGAGAGGAGTGTGTCGCACATTCACACCTAGTGGCAATTTGGATTATCCAATTATCCAATCCCCACAAGCTGCATGTCTTTGGACGGTGGGAGGAAGCCGGAGTACCCGGAGAGAACCCACGCAAACACGGGGAGAACATGCAAACTCCACACAGAAAGACCTGATGGTGGAATTGAACTCAGGACCTTCTTGCTGTGCAGCACCAGTGCTAACCTTCTTTTACCCGTTTGTTAAAAATTATTTCAGCTACTTACACTTTAATTGTCACATGTATTGGCTCACCCTACAAATCAATGAACTCAGTCCACAAAGCAAGATCAGGGTTCAGTGCAGGTCAGTCAAGTTCCTTCACACCACACACGCTCATCCATGTCCTTGTGGACCCTGTTTTGTGCAATGATTTGGTCGTGTGAGCCAGTATTTTGGACAAAGTGTATATAAAGGCAGACGTGTGGGGCTTGATATTATATCCATTACAATTCAGTTTATTTGTATGGTGCCAACAAAATGAATGCCAAGGCACTTCACATTGTAGGTTTGAGACCCTACAAAATATAAGTAAGGAAACCCAACACTTGAGCATGTGTTGTCTGCCATGATATGGATATGACATAATATCGTTATTGTTTGTACAACCATCTGAGAAAATAATGGATTACATGGTTTAGTAAAAACAAGTGCTTCCTCAATGAAAATATGTTTTCAGTTCTTTTCAGTTTTTGATTTTGGAAATGTGTATTTCAGCAGGGAAGAATCAGAATTGAAATAAAGTGGTGCAAAGCACATGAATTATATTTTGTGTGTGTGTGTGTGTGTGTCTATCCATCCATCCAATTTTTTTGGAACCCTCCAGTCTCTTACAGTATGTTACTGTTAACTGAAATTACGGTAAATTACGACCTGTTAAAAGAGTAAATGACCGCCTGTT
This sequence comes from Rhamphochromis longiceps, assembly GCF_057381845.1. Classification (NCBI taxonomy): domain Eukaryota; kingdom Metazoa; phylum Chordata; class Actinopteri; order Cichliformes; family Cichlidae; genus Rhamphochromis; species Rhamphochromis longiceps. Next base: position 37,581,642 of record NC_140577.1, on the reverse strand, counting down.
GGGACACGGTATCCTCTAGCAGAGATGAATATTTTTGGTACTGATGATGCGTGATAACGGTAAGTTACTGGTTAATATATTGCAGTTTATTACCTTGCAGCGGGCTTACAGTGACATACCGTGAATAAGCGGTAGTATACCAATTTCTTAATCACAGTATGATGTTACTTTGTTGACGTAATTTACGACATAACGACATAACGGTATCTCACTGACATAACTGTCGCCAGTGAGATACCGTAAAAAAGGCTACGGTGCGTTACCATAATTTGTCCAAGAGTATTATACCACACCAGCAAAAAACGGTATCATCCTGCAGAAAGGTAAGCTAGCGTAACACGGCGTCACGGTATGACGCTGGCAGCAGTGACGCCAGTATGTTACCGTAAAGTGGCGATGAAAAGTCTAACGGTGCAGATACACGGAGTAATCAGAAAAGTTTAGCATGAATCTGGACATTAGATTTAAGATTTAAGCTTATCAGATATCACTTGTTAGAAGCTCCTTACCGTTTGAAGAAATCTCTTCTCAATCTGCTGTCCTCTTCTGCTTGCATCTTTTTTTTTTCATCTAACACTGACGTTATTCCATGTTAATTATTTTTTCTCCGTGAAAAACACAGCAACTCATCTTATCCCGGGGTGCCAGGAAGTCGAGCTGCGGATCTCAGCAGAAAACTTTTCAAACTGATTGCAGGTTGATCCAGGTATACATTTGAAACAGGTTCTCCTCTGTGACGTGACAGTCGGAACGCATCTGCGTAACCATGGTTACAGGGGGACGCTTTGGAGCTCTGCTGCTCAGCAGCAAAATATTTCAGATCAATATGTAAATACTCCAACTCTAAAACCAAGTAAAATAAATATGCTGCATATGTGTATAGTGCGTTCATGTGTGTGTGTGCGCTGCGTGGTAACGTAGGCGCGTGCATGTGTGCCCCGGTCACAGCTCCTTTCAGCATGGCCGGAGGTAAGTCACTGCCACGTTGCTCTCAGCTAATTAAAGTTTGTTCAGATCCCAAGCTGCAATGTGAATACAGCCAAACCGCCGCGTTTTTGTTTGTCATTAAGAGACTCATTCGGGATAAGTTTTGTGGAGGGCGGAGTTCACTAATATACACTTATAATGAGTTTTAGCCGAGAACGCAGCTAAAATGCTAGCATGATGTCACATGATGTCACACAGGAAGTGGAGAGGTACACAGAAAACGGATCAGAGTGAGTGAGTGAAGGATGCTGGGTAAGATGAAGGAGGACGGCTGTGTCCCAATTCAGGGTTTGCAGCCTTAGAGTACGCAGCCCTAACGGGTCACAAGGGCCACGTACTCAAAGACCGCTAAAGCCGGAAGTGAGAGGCTTGTGAAATGGGACGGTCTGGCCTTCATCATGCTGCTCAGGTTGCCTAGCAACCATGATACTAACCACGAGAAACGTTTCATACAGCATTGTTTGAAAGAAATGAAGGAGAAAAAATATTTTTTGTTCATTCATTTTTTTAATGACATCACTTTGATCAGTTGAATATCTGTGGCTGAGACCACGGGACTGTAAAACATGATAGTTGGGCTTCATTTCTGTACTGAACAGTCAGTTTAAGCTAGTAAATAACAATTAGTTAATGTTGTTCATGAGACTAAAGTCATTTCACTTTGGTAATGTAAATATAATTTGGCCAATATTATAGTTATTGTCAGATTATTATAATATACACTCAACAAAAATATAAACGCAGCACCTTTGTTACTGCTCCCATTCCCCATGGGATGGACGTAGAGACCTAAAATTCATTCCAGATACACAATATAACCATCCCTCCCAAACAGTGGTCACAAATCAGTCCAAATGTGTGGAAGTGGGCACATCTGCTATATTGAGATAATCCATCCCACCTCACAGGTGTGCCACATCAGGATGCTGATCTGACATCATGAGTAGTGCACAGGTGTACCTCAGACTGCCCACAACAAAAGGCCACCCTGGAATGTGCAGTTTTGTCTCACAGCAAAATGCCACAGATGCCACAAGCAATGAGGGAGCGTGCAATTGGCATGCTGACAGCAGGAATGTCAACCAGATCTGTCGCCCGTGCATTGAATGTTCATTTCTCAACCATAAGCCGTCTCCACAGGCTCCACACTTTCAGCTTGATGTGTTTGTGGATATATGACTTTAATTATCCACAAAATCATCACATTCTCTGTAAGATTAAGGTCGACTATTGAACGGCGTATATTTTAAAGTAAAGGCTTTAAAACCAAGTTAGTACAAATAATAATAATGGATTGGATTTATATAGCGCTTTTCAAGGCACCCAAAGCCACTATTCATTCACTCTCGCATTCACACACTGGTGGAGGCAGCTACGGTTGTAGCCACAGCTGCCCTGGGGCAGACTGACAGAAGCGAGGCTGCCATATCGCGCCATCGGCCCCTCTGGCCAGCACCAGTAGGCGGTAGGGTAAAGTGTCTTGCCCAAGGACACAACGACCAGGACAGAGAGCCCGGGGATCGAACCGGCGACCTTCCGGTTACAGATACGCTTCCCAACCCCCTGAGCTACGGTTGCCCCACAAACATCACTAATGTCACATAACTTTGCCGACATGTGGCCAACAGCAATGTTTTAATGTTCTTCATTATTAAACATTTGCACATAAATAAGTGACATAATATTCAGTACTTACTTTTGAAAGTTTACTCTTCGGCCGCCCTGCTTCAGCCATGCACGTTTTTTTTCCGGCAAAATTATCCACACCCACCGCCGCGCTATGAAGTCTGGGCTATGGTGGGCAACGAAGGATACACAGACCCATCCTTAAAATTCAGGGCAATGAAGGACGCATTTCGAGCAGCCTTTGAATTGGGACAGCCTTCGTCGCGTTTCTGATGTAATCGGCCTTAAAATGTGGCCTTTAAGGCTGCAGACCCTGAATTGGGACACAGCCGAAGTGTGTGTTTCCACCTGAGATTATGGATCTGACCTCAGCTGTTCTTCATCACTCTCATGTTGATGATGTCACTGCTGTGTTTGTCCTCTGCAGAGACCTGGTGGAAAATCATCACAGGCTTGTCTGAGAGGAGAACCCTCGACACTGAAGAAAAGTAAGTGTTCAGTGAGTTTATCTGAAGGTTTGTCATGAATGATTCTCACAGTCATGATGTTTGACTCCTTCCCCTCTGTGGACACATGTTCACATCATCATCATCATATTTACTTAAAAAACACTTTGAAACAATCACAGCTGACACAAAGTTCTGTACATTGGAACTAAATAACAAAATGACATAAGATATAAATAAAAGCCAAATAAAATACAAAGTAAAATAATTCATTAGAGAAACTAAGTCTCACTGAGTTTAAAAGCCAAAGAATAAAAGTGGTTTTAAGACGTGATTTAAAAGTGGACAGTTAAGAGGCTTCTCTAACGTGCAGGGCAAATTATTCCATAATTTTGAAACCACGATAGAGAAGGCCCTGTCCCCTCTGAGCTTCCTCCTGGATCTCGGTACCTCCAGGAGCAGCTGGTCAGCTGACCTGAGAGACCGACAGGGTATGTGGGGATGAAGAAGCTCAGAGAGGTAAGGCGGGGCAAGATTGTAAAAGCATTTAAAAACAAACATGAGAATTTTAAAATGAACTCTAAAAGACACAGGCAGCCAGTGCAGTGAGGCTAAGACAGGGCTTATATGCTCTCTTTTACAAGTTCCTGTTAGGAGTCGTGCAGCCGCATTTTGAACCTGCTGCAGACCCGAGAGCAACAACTGACTGACCCCCACATAGAGTGAGTTACAGTCGTCCAGGCGGGAAGAAATAAAAGCATGGATCACTGTTTCAAAGTGCTTCCTAGAAAGAAAAGATTTTACTGCTGCCAGTTGCCTTAAATAATAAAAACTAGACTTCACCACTGCTCTAATTTGGTTGTCCATCCATCCATCCATCTTCATCCGCTTTATCCGAGGCTGGGTCGCGGGGGAAGCAGCCTAAGCAAAGCAAATTTGGTCGTCCAATTTAAAATAACTGTCCAACTTAAATGGCAAATGGTAAATGGCCTGTATTTGTATAGCACTTTACTAGTCCCTAAGGACCCCAAAGCGCTTTACACATCCAGTCATCCACCCATTCACACACTGGTGAATGGTGGTAAAACCAAACAACAGGTTTAAAATAGACTTCCAGGCGTCCCAAATCACAGAGGACGACTCACAGGGACCACTGGGTCCAAACACCATCACTTCTGTTTTCTTGTCATTAAAATTTAAAAATGTTCAGAGCCAACCAAGTTTTAATGTCATCTAGGAATGTCATGAGAGGTTTTACGGAGATGCCATCCATCTGCTTGAGTGGCAAATAAATTTGGCATAACAATGAAATGAGATCCCATGCCTTCTAAAGATGGAACCCAGAGGCAATAAATACAGTAAATAGAGCAGTGGCCCTAAAATTGAGCCCTGTGGGATGCTGCAATTTGGGGTTAGTATCTTGCCCAAGGATATTTGGCATGCAGACTAGAAGAAGCCAGGAATTGAATCACCAACCTTCCAATCAGTAGATGACCTGCTCTACCGCCTGAGCTACAGCCACCCCACAAACCCTTAATAATGCAGATTCTGTGCTATGAAGGGTTTTAAAACCTGACTGAAAAACCTCAAAGATGCCATTATCATCTAGAAAATCTTTCAGTTGACTAAAAACAATTTCTCTAAAACCTTGGAAAGTAAAGGCAGCTTGGAAACAAGCCTATAATTAGCTAAAACTGTGTGATCAAGGCCAGGTTTTGAAATTTGCAGGAACCACACCAGAAGTCAGACTGCTGTTAATAATGTCAAGGACATACTGCTCTATACTAGGAAAAATTATTTTAAAAATTGTGGAGGAAAAGGATCCTGAGGGGAACCTGCGGGCTTAATATTGTCATGATCCTGGGCCATGTTGGCCCAGCAGTCTTAGTATTCATGTCTTTTTGTGTATTGTTCCTTATTTGATTTCCCCTTGTGACTTTTATCCCCTGTGTGCCCCTCTATGTATCTGAGAGCCCTCGTGTCCCCTCCTTGTGTTTCATTCCATGTTTCCCCAGCCCACTATGCCCGTGCGCTCTCTCTCCTCCGGTCTGCACCTCTGTGTACTTCCTGTTTTACTTTGACAGTCTCCCGTCAGTGTTGTTTACTCCTGCCATGTCTTGTTATGTTTATCTGTGTCAGCTGTGCTCCCATGGGTGGCCACTTCCCCTGATCATCCCTCTTGTGTATTTAGTCTCTGTGTTTCATGTAGTCTGTGTCGCGTCGTCTGTGTTCCCACCCTCCGTGTTTCCATGCCCAGTCTTTTGTATCCCCAGCCATAGCATAGATTGTTCCCAGTTTAGGTTTGTTTAGTTCCTGCTCTTGTGCTGCCCTCATTCTTGTTTGTTTCTTTCGTGATCATCAGCCACAATAAAAGGCTCGCTTTTGTTTAAGTGCACTCCCGTATCCTCACTTGTGTTCGCACCTGGGTCCTCAACACACTCTCCACACGGTCTGCCACTGCGACCGTGACAGTACGACGCGACCATGCCGGACCCAGCGACACAAGAGAGTGGGATCATCCAGACGGTGGAGTCGCTATGTAGCAAATGGCTGCAGTGTTCCGGAGTGGAGGAACGGGAGGAGTTAGCCCGCCAAGTGGGAGTATGCGCGTCTGTATTTCCCTGGTTATGGGAGGCACTACACCCGCTGATCGTTGACTTTCTCGTCACCGCTCTCCAACTCCGTCCGCAGCCGCAGCTGCCCAGTGTGCGGGCTGCGCCGCCAGAGCCCTGCTGTTGTCCTGTTTCCCCGCTGCTTCGCGAGCCAGACGCAGTTAGGGTCGGAACGGTGAGGCTCACCACCGTCACACCATCCGCTCGCGCCTCATCGGCTTCCGGGTCTTCACCGCGGTCTGGCCACACGGCGCAGCGCACAGAGATGACGGAGGCCATAGACTTTGGTGAGGAAGAGCGGCAGCAGGTGTTACGGGCTTATCGGGAGGACGAGCTCCGGTGGAAGCCCTGGCTCATTCTGGAGGAGGAACTCACACCTGTTGCATCGCCTACCAGCCGCTCGCCCTCTCCACCCCGCTCGGACTTCACTTCCCCTGCCTCGCCTTTAGCGAGGATATGGGCAGAGGATGAGATTGCCGCTACGTCACCCTCTGCTTTGGTGGCATCAGCGTCCATGGCACCAGCTACCAGAAAGAAGCGGCGCCGGCGCCGCTGTTGCACCGCGCTAACTCCGGTGAGTGACTGTGTTTTTGTGCCTCACGATCCTTCTATGGAGAAGAGGGAGATGAGCATTGATTTGCCGGGGCCGGAAACTATAGCGGAATTGTGCTCCAAAGCTGACAGAACTGTGTTTAGTTGTTCAGAAAGAGCTACTACGGAAATCATGGAGGCCGGCCTCTGTGAGCGGCAGCAAGCAGCTTGCACCCACGTAGAGGAGGAGCTCCGGGGAATGCCGTGGCTCACCCCCGATTGTCAGCACATCTTTCGGGGAACACGCCTGGCTCTCGGGGGCCCTCGGAGCTGCCAGGGTCTGCCACCCCTCACTTCCCCAACAGCCAATGCTTCAGCCTCAGTGGTTTCCTCAAGGAAGAGGCGACATCCACGTCGCCGCAGCACCATGCAGCAGCTGGAGGTTGGTGGAACTCTCGTTTCCTCTCGGACTCCGTTAATAATAGAGGTTAGTGACAATCTTTCGCCTCAAAGTCTTCCTGAGTTGCTGGAATGTGACTGTCATGAAGGGTTCGCAGACGCTCCAGAGATAAAGACAATTTCTACATGTGCTGGAGGAGCGATAGCGACCCAGTGCTCCTCAACACCACCCATTCTCTTGCTAAACGATGAAAGTATTGATCACGAACTCATGTTTGGTGTGAAGGGTGGTGATATAACCTCTGGTCATGAGCGGTGTGACTTTAATAATGACACCCTGTCTGTACCCGGTGATCAACTTGACTGTTCCTTAGCTCATCCATCTTGTGACTCATCTACTTGTTATGAATTGTGTAAACCAGAGGAGAACAATTCAAAGCGATCTCTGAGTGATGCTCTCACTCCTGTACTCAACAAGCACAATTCACCTGAGTTTTGTGTTCCAGGTCAAGAGAACAGTAATGGCAATGTGGTCTATGCTCTGAACTCTAAGAGTGAATTGTGCCCCCCGGAAGAAGATGGGGCACACATGTCTGAACCATGTAGCTCCAGCACCCCTCAGGGTGCAGGGAATGCTGAAGCTGAGATCTGGGCCTCCGATACTGTCTCTAATGGTCATGTTTTACCGTCAGTTTGCGTAAATTTGGAACCATGTTCTTTTGATTCTTCTAAATCATTTCAGGATGGGGTGTTGGTTGGGAGTACTACTGATATAGTAAGCTCACAGTCTGCACCACCACTGGCAGCCACAGCTCTATTAGACACTGTGTTAGCGGCACCTCCATTCATAGATGACTCAGAGTCTCTGTCTAAGTCAGCTTCTGGTGGGGGGGCTAGCTGGGGAATGCAGGCCTGAGACTGCGAAATACCAGGCCGAGCCGCATGATTCCTGTCAGTCAGAGCATAATGAGGCTTCAATCCCCTCTGACAGCATCACTTTTGATTTGTTTGTGACTAATGTGGTCACTGCTAAAGCTAATGGCTCTGTCAAACCAATCACAGAAGAGTTTATTCAGACTCTTGCCGTTAACCTAGTGCCAGCCGTCCCATCAGAAGGAAGTGTAACTACTGTGTGTGTAAGCACAGACACCGATGAGGTTACAAGTCCACCACATGACTGCAAAATGAGCGTGTATGTGTCTTGTTTGACCAGTTGTGCCGACTTAATGGATGTCCAGGAACCTAGCCGTGAACTGATTAATCATGTTTCTAGGAACGGTTCAGTTATAAATGCAGCTCATGTGGTCGAACTAGCCCCTTTGGTGACTGAAACCCTGTCACAGGTGGACACTGAAGAAACGTCACGTTGTCTTCCTGTGACAGAGGAAATAAACTGTGCTGAGAGCCTTGGGGGTCCACTTTTCGAACAGGGTTTGTCCATAACAGTTAACTTGCTTGCTAGGAATGGCGAGATTTCCGCTAGAGATGGTGCAGAGACTGTTACTGACTCTGGGCAATATTATGGGGTAGATGCTGCCTGTGTGTTCAAGATTAATCAATGTAATTCTGGTGAGGGTGAGGCAGCCAATCTGAGTTTGTGTTTTTCTGCTTCTGAGTTAAAAGAACCAAATACTGAGAATAAAGACTCTGACTTTATGTTTGTGAAGGAAAACGAGAATATGAATTTGGACAATGACAGGCAGACCTCTGAAAGGAACACACACCTAGTACTTGGCTGCGACACCACTTTCTCCCAGACTGCCATGGACATGTCTGTTCTGGGTTCTGAACCAGACGGTGACCAAATGAATAATGTTTTCAGGGGTGATCTGGTGGGAAATGAACCGTGTGATGTTACATTAAATTCCCCAGAGAGTCAGCGGCATCTTTCTTCTGCCAGGGTAACGGCTCAGCCCCCTGCTCAGCTCTCTGTTTTGCCAGGGGTCTCCATAACTGCTCATCCTGCATCTGTAGCTGAATGCCTGGGTGTGCCACTCCAGCACCCTGCAGCAGGCACACCACTTCACGCCACATCAGCTGGAGGGTCCGAGGGTCCCGTCCAGCCTCACGCCACGTCAGCTGGAGGGTCCGAGAGGCCCGTTCAGCCACCTGTCTCCGCTGGAGGGTCCGAGGGGCCCGTTCAGCCTCACGCCACGTCAGCTGGAGGGTCCGAGGGGCCCGTTCAGCCTCCTGTCTCCGCTGGAGGGTCCGAGTGGCCCGTTCAGCCTCACGCCACGTCGGCTGGAGGGTCCGAGGGGCCCGTTCAGCCTCCTGTCTCCGCTGGAGGGTCCGAGTGGCCCGTTCAGCCTCACGCCACGTCGGCTGGAGGGTCCGAGGGGCCCGTTCAGCCTCACGCCACGTCGGCTGGAGGGTCCGAGGGGCCCGTTCAGCCTCCTGTCTCCGCTGGAGGGTCCGAGGGGCCCATTCAGCCTCCTGTCTCCGCTGGAGGGTCCGAGGGGCCCGTTCAGCCTCGAGCCACGTCAGCTGGAGGGCCCGGGGAGCCCGTCCAGCCACCATCTACTTCTGCGTCGTCTGGTCCAGCCGCAGCCTCTGCTTCTGCCACGCCTGGTCCGGCCTCCGAGCCTTCATCCTCCACGCCTGGTTGTTACACCCCCGTCCAAAGTACATCCGGTACCTCGGCATCGTCGGCCAGTTTCTGGGCCTCTAGCCAGACGTCATCGCCGTCGTGGTCGGCCCCAAGACCGCCTTCGCCTGAGTCGCCGCCGTTGCCTTCCGCACGGTCGGCCCCCTGACCTGTCTCTACGTCATTGCCGCCGTTGCCTTCCACGCGGCCGGCCTCCGGACCCGCTCTGTAGCCGCTGCCGTCTTCCACGCGGCCGGCCTCCGGACCCGCTCTGTAGCTGCCGCCGTCTTCCACGCGGCCGGCCTCCGGACCCGCTCTGTAGCAGCCGCCGTCTTCCACGCGGCCGGCCTCCGGACCCGCTCTGTAGCCGCCGCCGTCTTCCACGCGGCCGGCCTCCGGACCCGCTCTGTAGCCGCCGCCGTCTTCCACGCGGCCGGCCTCCGGATCTGTTCTGCCGGCCACTGCCACTTTTTCCGGCCCCGGAACAGCTGAATTGTGAACTTTTGTGCTGTCGCCCCCCAGGTTGACCTTCTGACCTCTTTGGACATTTGCCTCCCTGTTTTGAACTGTTTTTGTGTCTTTGTGGGCTCAGTTTTGGTTCATGCTCCTCGTCTTTGTTTGGTTTTGTTCCCTCCGTCCGGGTCCCCCGCCTCCCGCCCTGGGTGGGTTGTTCTGTTTGTCTTGTGTTTTGGTTCTCGGGTTTGGGCTGTCGGGAGCCGGCCCTTGGGGGGGGGGGGGGGGGGGGGTGATGTCATGATCCTGGGCCATGTTGGCCCAGCAGTCTTAGTATTCATGTCTTTTTGTGTATTGTTCCTTATTTGATTTCCCCTTGTGACTTTTAATATGCAAAACACACTAACATTTTTATTGCAGGATTATAGGTCCAGGGTGGTGCTGCTCCAGGGGAGGAGATGCCCTGCTGTTGCCTGGGACATGATCTGGCTACCCTTTTTCTTTCAGACAGGAATCTGAGTTTGATGAGTTGACGCATGAGAGTGTCCATGCGTCAAGTGGTGGGGTCCAGAATTAACACTAAACAATGTTTACTATTATTGTTGCAGTGAGTTGTGTGATTAACCGTTTATTTACATGTTCAGATGAGGCTTTGATGGCCTATAAGTGAAGTTCACTGAACTAAAGAATGTGGTTTGATGATTGTTGACGTGCTCTCCAAATAGAAGTTTTTCTGAAATACAGGTGCAGCAGTGAGACGCGAGAAACATTCCAGGCATAGCGGACAGCCCAGGCAGTGGTTGAGGTCAAAGGTCAAGCTGGTTGGGGCCCATCATGAGATCAGACCTTGAAGCCACAGCAAGGACCATTTCAACTGCCTGCAAAATAGCGAGAGACCCTCCTGGATTTATCAGAGCCACTGCAAAGAGGTCGAGGTCCCAGGAAACCCCGGCACCCCCAAGACAGCACAATAGAGAAATCTCACACTTGGTTGTTTCAGTGGTGAGGGGGGAGTGCTGATTGAGCCCCCGTAGGGTAAGCTCGCACTTCAACCTCCAGCCTCTGATCAACTCTAGGGCAACCAAGTGCGAGGCGTGACGCACCTGTGTGCAACCATGGGAAGGTGGACCCTCTTGGTTACCTTGACTACGACGCTCACCTTTACAGGACCCCAGCTGGTGCCGGAATCAGCTGAACCAGGAGGAAGGCAGAGAGGATGGACACATGACAACTCTCACCTAAGAGACATGATGCAAGACCACATCCCTCCATGGATGAATAATGCCTGGTACCGTTATATCCACGACAGAACAAAAGCAGAATCGGCAAATACAGACTATTATGTCTGTTCCCATCTACCCAGCACGGCAACATACCCCACACTATATATGTTCCTGGACCAACTCTCAGGGAAGAACTACTCTATGATATTAGCAGAGAAAGGGGACTTTGTGTCCTCTTCAACAACACATGCTGCATTTACATAAAGAAGACGCACATTCATCAAACATGACTGACGCCCTGAATGTTTTGAGACAGATCCAGCAGGCCCAAAATCAGGACTATCCATGACGAAAAGGAGTGCCTGAGAGGATCGTCCACAAGATGGGAGCTGAGGCCAGGAGAGAGACTTCAGGAGGATCAGAGATCATCTTCAGCACAGCAGACATCACACAGAGAGCTGTGCTACTGAGCTTCCAGGAGATCAAGAGGAGACTTCCCACAGCAAGATTTTAAATACAATGAAAGATTCAATGTTGACGCTGAGGAAGACAACTAAGGTGTACGACGTGCTCTGCCTTAAACCTTCAGCAGCGTTGGAAGGAGTCTAAGGATGACATCATGATTCTGTGAAAAGCACAGGAACCAGAAGCTATGGTGGTGATAACAGCAGTTTCCTATGAGGTCTGCAGCTTTGGAAATAGCTGAGACCCATGTTGACAAACAACAAAACTAACTGGTATGTTTGAATGTCTATTCTACATACATTTGGACTCTGGTCCTATGGACAGTGATGGAAACAACTGGAAGAGACATTTATGACACCCTGCAGAACTCAAACCACTCTGCAGAGAGACATGTGATTGCACACCCGGAGGAAGCATCACCAAGATGGGATGTTTTTGAAAATGTTATCTTCTTATTTTCACTATTAAATTAACAATTTCTTTGTTTGTTTGTAGGATGCAGTTTGCCATGAGATGAGATCAATGGGGAATGGGATATCCGCTAATACCTTTGTTAAACTCTGTACTTTTACAGTGATTTAGGGTGATTTGACGTATGCTGAGTATAACAATGTTGGCATTGAAACTGTCAGACATGAGGTATTCATAACTGGAAACTTTTCTAGCATAAAGGTCAATAAAGGGGGGAATGTTAGGTTTTGTATTGTTGATTGTCATTTATGCTTAGAAACATTTACTCATATATGCTTAGAAGTGTATAATCAATTGTAGATTGAAAGAATGTCTCATCCTAGGAGGTCTGTAACAACTCTGTGTAGCATGAAGAGGGGAGTGCGTTCACTCCTCTACAGAGTGTGTTCTGGCATAGATCACACCCCCTAGGAGAGGTTTTATCTTTTCTTGATATATGGTATAGCAAACACATGTATATCTGTTTGAGTGTAAGAGCCTTTTGTTTAGATGGACCTGTTAGACTCCTGGCACCAGCTTTGGGGAGTCTTCACAGGGTCACATCTTGACCTCACACACACAGTATTCTTTGTTCACATGTATACCTATGTAAGATGTTATATGTTAATGACCCAATGCATATTCATGTCACCACAATAAAAGGAGTGCTCTGGGGAGTCTGGCTGAGAGTCTGACGGAGGTCAAGTGGTGGGACGACACTTGGCTCCAGCCAGATCTCCCTCATGCATGAGTGAACCAGAGAACTTTGGTGCCTTGAGTCTTGCTTTTTGCTGCGTAGCAGATTGTCCTTAACGTTCCAGCGAATAGGTTTATGCTACAAACCTATCATTCCCCATCACATTCATCACCTGTTCCTCTGGTGTCTCTGATTGGAGCACGCAGGTGTGTGGAGCAGAGTGAAATCACACACCTAATGCTGTTTTATTCAACCTGGATCTTAGAAGTTTTGATTAACATTAAACATCGTTTAAACTGTATGTGTCTGTATCATGGGATGGATACACCCTTAACAAAACAAAGAAAATATGACAAAACCAAGTTTCCCCTCATGCTGTCGGACGCGCCTCGAGGAACCAGCTCCATTTAAAACATCACAGTCAGCTGTAAAGTGTCGTTTCAGTTTTTATACAACGTCAAAGAGCTTCATGTTTGAACAATCAGCTTATGAACAGGAATAAGAACTGCACGGTCTGGTTCTGGTTGGATGCAAACAAACAGCTGTGTGTTAATCCAGCAGCAGGACATGCTGGAGGATGGAGCTCAGCTGAAACGACCCATGAAGTCCTCACCGACTCTCATGTTTACCATCAGGACCAATCCCTGCAACTGAAATATAATCTACTAAATATCAGAGTTGAGAAGGTTGTGTTAGCGTGTGGTGAGTGCAGGATGGGGAACTCCATCCTAACGACAAATTTCATTTCCTTAAAAAGGCATCAAGAGAAGCTTTGAAGGTAAAATGAAGGTTTTAGTGTGAAACTGTTTTATCACAGCTGCAGGAAGCTGCAGATTTATGAATACACAGAAGGATTTAGTTTCACATATTTCCAGACAAAGCCATAAATGCTTCTTAATCAATGCCAGTAATATACTGCTTCCTGCTTTTAAGCTTGGGCGAGCCGTAGATGCTGAAATATTGCACCGTTCTTACAAATAAAGCAAACAAATGAAGAAATGTATTTCTATGATCTTACTCCATGGCCACATTCATACATGTGAAAGTCTCCATCCTGTGTCCTTCACTTATCTTCATCCCAGGTGTGAATTGTTCACAGGACTTAAAAGGAGGACGTGTCTGTGGAAAAGCCTCCGGTCAACCTAAACTCCTCCCTCATCAGGACACAGAAGAGCCGCTGAGGCAGCGCCTTGGAGTACGCTGCTGGTCGCGGCACACAGGTGCGCAACAAGATCTCCCGGCCTGCTGGAGGAGGGAAGTCTGGTACTCTGCTACTTCCCCCAGTTTGCTTCTTGTCAGATCCCAAGTCCTCATCGACGGGCGCCAGAAGGGCAGCCTAAAAGGGCAAAGGTCAAATGTTAGCAAACAGCAACCGATTCTGAAGAAATGTGCTGTGTGAGGTGGACACGTGGATATTCAGAAGTACTGTAACCGAGTCTCCCACAGAGACCTGATCCAGACTACAGCTCACAAACACAGCTCCTCTACTAACACCTCACTGCAGCTGCACGCTGCTGATCCTGTCTGTGATTAGAAATGATTTCAATAAAGTAAAACAGAGGCTCGTTTTCTATGAGCGTAAACAGGGATCTCTGTTTCAGTCTCAGTGTAACAAACATGTTTACTGAATAAGTCTTTCAGTAAATATGTTTTTGTTAATTCAGTAAAATCTGCAAAGATGACTTGTACTGTTGGCAGCAACAAACAGAGACAGAGTGTGGGACAGACAGGAAGTCAGGACACGTCTATGTGCTTCACAGTGGGACTAGAACATGAACATTTCTACACACACCACAGGCAGCAACTGTGCAAACCTCCACGTCACCAAAAACACCCTGCAGGTCCCATCAGAGCAACGGCAGAGAAAACAGATGAAACATCTGTTAGAGAGAAAAACGCTTCGCTGCTTTCTTACCTGTATGACACTAAAAGGGTTTTGTTTTTTTAATAATAAAGGCTTCATGTTTTACAGTTAAAGCTCATGCAAACATGCAGGCTTATTTGTCTGATCAATGCAAAAGTTCAAACATGTCTCTTTCAAGCCTCATTATCAGCTGAGATCATAGTAAAGACACAGACAGGATCCTGATCCATCTGTTCTTTATATAATTACTGTTTTTACTGTAATGTACAGTGGGGCAAAAAAGTATTTAGTCAGCCACCGATTGTGCAAGTTCCCCCACCTAAAATGATGACAGAGGTCAGTAATTTGCACCAGAGGTACACTTCAACTGTGAGAGACAGAATGTGAAAAAAAAATCCATGAATCCACATGGTAGGATTTGTAAAGAATTTATTCGTAAATTAGGGTGGAAAATAAGTATTTGGTCAATAACAAAAATACAACTCAATACTTTGTAACATAACCTTTGTTGGCAATAACAGAGGTCAAACGTTTACTATAGGTCTTTACCAGGTTTGCACACACAGTAGCTGGTATTTTGGCCCATTCCTCCATGCAGATCTTCTCGAGAGCAGTGATGTTTTGGGGCTGTCGCCGAGCAACACGGACTTTCAACTCCCGCCACAGATTTTCTATGGGGTTGAGGTCTGGAGACTGGCTAGGCCACTCCAGGACTTTCAAATGCTTCTTACGGAGCCACTCCTTTGTTGCCCGGGCGGTGTGTTTTGGATCATTGTCATGTTGGAAGACCCAGCCTCGTTTCATCTTCAAAGTTCTCACTGATGGAAGGAGGTTTTGGCTCAAAATCTCACGATACATGGCCCCATTCATTCTGTCCTTAACACGGATCAGTGGTCCTGTCCCCTTGGCAGAAAAACAGCCCCATAGCATGATGTTCCCACCCCCATGCTTCACAGTAGGTATGGTGTTCTTGGGATGCAACTCAGTATTCTTCTTCCTCCAAACACGACGAGTTGAGTTTATACCAAAAAGTTCTACTTTGGTTTCATCTGACCACATGACATTCTCCCAATCCTCTGCTGTATCATCCATGTGCTCTCTGGCAAACTTCAGACGGGCCTGGACATGCACTGGCTTCAGCAGCGGTACACGTCTGGCACTGCGGGATTTGATTCCCTGCCGTTGTAGTGTGTTACTGATGGTGACCTTTGTTACTTTGGTCCCAGCTCTCTGCAGGTCATTCACCAGGTCCCCCCGTGTGGTTCTGGGATCTTTGCTCACCGTTCTCATGAT
>NC_140577.1:37375699-37563199 GCF_057381845.1 Rhamphochromis longiceps | reverse complement strand
TGGGAATGTATGTGAATGTTTTACTGTTATATCTTATTAGTATTTTAAGTATTCTATCTATTTTATTTATTGAATTTTATTGTTTTATTTATATTTTGATATTGCTAGGGATGATGCAATGATCGGGGACCATTCTTAATTTCGTTGTTCTCATGACAATGACAATAAAGTTTCTGATTCTGATTCTAATTGTAAAGTACATGCAAATTAACACATTGATAATCGGGCAAATTATTAACGCCAATTTGTGTCCTTCCTGTCTCATTTCATTTATTGTCTTTACATCAACCAATCAAGTCACTCCATTCGATGTTTGATCGCAATTTCTATAACTTCCGAGACCACCAACGATGATATTATTCAGCTATAAAGTGTGATGTGAACATATTTAGAACTTACCGGAATGAAAATGTCTTGAGCACACCAACTGATATCTGGAGACGTAACAGAACTTGATATCAGCTCGTCTCACGGCTGCTATCCAGGCTAGACGCCTTCGTTTGGTAATATCCGATACATGAGCTCCTTCATGTTGCTTCCAGGTTGGGAAAGCATAAAAAGACAATCCAAACTTATTCCCGTGCCGGTCGTAAGATCGAACATTGCAGCCGACCACACAGCAAGTACGAACCATGGCTATGCTTTCGCTCCTTACTTAGACCCCCAAAATGGCGGATCGGGCCAAAATCCTTTCCACGCCCACCCCCGTGACATCACGCTCCAAAGCCCTATTCTTGTTAAACAACCGAATGATATAACAGATATAATGATATGACAGAATATTTCTGACTGTCTGAGGCAAAATTGAATCAAATCAAATGGATTATAGAAATCCGTGATGATACCTAACCCTACTGAGTAGCCTAGGCCCAACTCTGACACGGAGCCATCAATCTGTTAACACTGAAAAAGCACAGTGTATCCAGAAAACACATTATATGCTGCAATAAATGCACTGCCCAACTGTCCCCTCTCCCCTCTGCCTTTCAGCAGCACACAGCAGCAAACAGGTCGTCAGAGGAGGCTGATGTGGTGATTAAGTTTAACATTGTCTACAATATTGCCAAAGAGTGGCAAAGCACTTTAATGCAGTGCCACCTGAGGGTATTCAGAGTTGCCACTTACTTGCAGAGATTTCTCCAGTTTCTCTGAGTCTGATGATGATATTATTGATGGTAGATGGTGAAAACCCAAGATTCCAGCAGATAAACTGGAGCAGCCAGGCTCCAGTTTATCTGTAGGGGGTGTGTTTGCTGTCAGTGGGTGTGTGGGCGGAAGTGTAATGCAGATGCTCCACCTCTAGTGACTACTGCGCAGACTCCAAAAGTGCAACGTGGCAGCCCTAAGCGGGAAATTTTGGCTTCATTTTTGTACAGTGGGAGGAAGTGCAGCC
This sequence comes from Rhamphochromis longiceps, assembly GCF_057381845.1. Taxonomy (NCBI): domain Eukaryota; kingdom Metazoa; phylum Chordata; class Actinopteri; order Cichliformes; family Cichlidae; genus Rhamphochromis; species Rhamphochromis longiceps. Next base: position 37,561,806 of record NC_140577.1, on the reverse strand, counting down.
AGGTCGTCCATCTTTTATACAGTCATTGGTTAAATACAAGCCTCGGTTCAGAGCAGCAGGAGGAGGAAGGTGGAGCTGAGGCAGAGTGAGTGTTAACATGAATTTTTTTTTCTTATGACATACAATAATTCTGCGCTGTTCCTGTCTGTGGGTGAAGTGTGAGAGCGGTTGGCTCCTCTGAGCGCTGAGTAGAGAGGAAGTGAATTTAGCTGAGCCTCCGTTTAGTGTGAGACAGCAGGAGGAGAGTGAGAGCTGTGCTGAGGCAGGGTGAGTGTTAACACCGCTCTGACATTACTGTGCCTTTCCTAGCAGTCCTTCACAAACAGGGAACAGTCTGTCTATTCTCTCCATCTGTCAGCTGCTGCTGGCTCTTCCTCCTCCTCTTCCTCACACACTGCTGAGTTTGTCCTGATGGATATTCAGGACTGCACACCGAGCAGCATCACTGACTTTCAGCTTGTTGTGGATATATGACTGACTTTAATTATCCATAAAATCATCACAATCTCTGTAAGATTAAAGTCAACTATTGAACGGCGTATATTTTAAAGTAAAGGCTTTAAAACCAAGTTAGTACAAACATCACTAATGTCACATAACTTTGCTGACGTGTAGCCAACAGTAATGTTTTAATGTTCTTCGTTATTAAACATTCGCACATAAATAAGTGACACAATATTCAGTACTTACTTTTAAAAGTTTACTCTTCGGCCGCTCCACTTCCACCGTTTTTTTGGGCAAAATTATCCGCACCCACCGCTGCGCTATGAATTGTGGGATATATGGGACCACAAAGCGTGCACCGGACCACGCTTGATGTTTGGGGAAATTGATGGCGCATTTGGAGTACATTTCGAACTGGGACAGCCGTCGTCGCGTGGCGGTCTGGGATATGTTGGGCCACGAAGGATACACACACCCATCCTTAAAATTCAGGGAAATGAAGGATGCGTTTTGAGCAATCTTTGAGTTGGGACAGCCTTCGTCACGTCGCTGTGACGTAATCGGCCTTAAAATGCGGCCTTTAAGGCTGCAGACCCTGAGTTGGGACACAGCCATAGACTCAAGGATAGCTTTTACAACAGGGCAATAGCCCTAATCACTGGACTTTTTTTTTTTTTTTGGGGGGGGGGGGGGGGGTGACAACAATAACAATATTAATATTTATATTATATAAAAAAAAATAGGTGCAATAATAATTAATGTGAAATAATAACAGTGTACACATACACCTATTCTTCATCTTTTATTATTAAGTTAAGTTACTGTGCTGTGTTGTGTTGTTGTTGTGATTTGTCGTATCGTGTCGTGTTGTGTTGTATGTAGTGCCGACGTGGGACAGTTTTCCAATTTCATTGTACCATTGTACTATGTATGACTGTGCAATGACAATAAAGAGTTATTTTATCTTATCTTATTAGGGGGTCCATTGTCCCTCTTTGGGGGGATACTCCCACTGGGTTTAAAACTGGGACTCTCCAACACTTGCCCCTAGAACTGAAGAAGCTTCTCAGATGAGAGGTGAAACGTCTCATGTGATCAGACTATATGCTCTGAGTATTTCACAGGCTTGTCTAAATGTTCAGCAACCTGTAGACGCTCTTCAACATGCTTTTTCTTCCGTGATGGATTCTTGGAGGTGAACTTGTATACAGATGACTGTGTGCATTACCTACTGTTTTCTTTGAGACAATATGTGCTGATTCCTGGTCTTTCCACAGATGTTTCAACAGTGATTACTTGAAAATTCAGTAGTTCAGAAACTCCTCCGTAACCAAAGCCATCAGTATGTTTTAAACAATGAGGTGGTGAAGGTCTCTAGAGCGCTTGTTGGTTTTGTCCATCATGAGGTGTTTCTTGTGTGTCACTGTGGTAATGACACGCCTTCTTATATCCATTAGCTGGGACTGAACCAGCTTATGAACAAGCTTATGATCTTGTACCGTAAGCCTACAGACGGTGTGTCAGGGTCTCAGGTATTCAATGAAACCTACACAGAGTTTAACAATGACAAGAGTCCTGTTTGACCCGGGCTGCTCACAAGCAGCAGTTTAGTTTAATGAGCTCACTTCCTACACTGATCCCCAGCTTCAAAGGAGCCATGTGGGCTCCTCACCAGTATGATGATCCCAAACACACTGAGTTCCTTCATCAACCTGATCATGTACTTATTAAATAATGTGATGGTTTTGGTGTTTTTCTAAAGACTTTGAGCCTCTAAAATAACTGGTTTGGACTTTAGGGCCAAAGCTCCAACATTAGACACCCGTCAGTGTGATGCTTCCAGTACAACAGCACCTCTGAGTGTCTGTGTTTACCTCTCAGACTAACTCCAAGAAGATGGAGGAAGAGGACAGAGCAGCATCTGCAGCATCCAGCTGTATGTCTGTGAGGAGTGACGGGGTTACACAAACACCTCCACATTACCGTCGTGGACCTGCAGCAATAATGTAAGAACACTACTAACTTTATTAGTCATTTAAACATAACCATGAGAGAATCATTGATCTGTGATTGGTTAAAACTGTTTGATTTTAGGCTCAGCTTGATGCCCGGCATCAAGCTGGCACTTCTGACTGACCGGTGTTATGGCAGAGTGTATGTCAACCAGATGTGGGCCAGGTCTGGCAATGATGCACTGTTTATGTTCCTATTTTCTAGTTAGAAGACGCAAATGCCATGTTGCAGTACTATGCTGCTATGTTAACCAACGTTTCAAATGCAGGTTTGACAGGTTTGTGACTTTGCACTTTATCCAAAACCTACTAACGGTTTACTCATGTTTACCACTGGGTGGCTGTACCTCAGGAGGTAGAGCAGGTCACTTACTGATCGGAATGTTTAGTGGTTCGATCCCTGGCTCCTCCAGTCTGCATGTCAAGAGTGTGAATGTAGTTAGGAAGCACTCAGTTAAGAGAAAGTGTGTGATTGGGCAAATGTGGCATGTTGTAAAGAGCACTTTGAGTAATCCATTAGAGTAGAAAAGCACTATATAAGAATCAGTCCATTCACTGTCTGAACAGAGTTTCATCATGTTACTTTTGCACTATTATGTTCTGGCACTTATTGTTATTACATGGCTTGATTAAGGTACACATTAGGCTGACATTAGGTTTGTCTGAGGTATTCCACACACGGGCCAGCACTTGACCACCAGTGTGTCTGCAACTGGCTTTGTGCTGGCCAATGTGTGGAATACCTCAGCCAAACCAGATCTGGGCCGCCAAAGGGCCTTCATTCTTTCGGTATGTGGGCCATGTATAAGTACATTGTGTGGGCCAGATTCAATTTTGCTATGTGGGAAGCTTAAGTGAAGTCAATGCAGCAGAATAAGAGAGAAGAGCTGAGAAGAAACTGAGTTCATTCACATCAGACAGATAAAGGACCAACAGATGTTAAACTGGCTGATTATTGGCTGACCTGTCAGCGTTATGAGGCAGCCACAATATCACAGAGTGATCAGCTGATCATATGGCTGTCAGATAGAACAGATCAGTAATTGATGTTTGTGTTTGCAGAGGTAAAAGGTCACAGTCTCCAGTATCCAGCTGTGTGTCTGTGAGGAGTGACTGGTCCAAAGAAATACTTCCTCCAGTCTTCAGTAATGAAGCTGCACCAACAATGTAAGGAAACTATTATTCTGACTGTGTTGAAATCCTTCCTGTAATCCAAGAGAATCGAGTCTGCTGGCTTCATGATCATGTCAGCATGTGTGGCAGAGAAGGACCCAAATTCAAGGCTCAGGAAACATGATGGAAAAAGCTCATACATAGCTTTATTACTGAACGTGCAAAAATAAGAAAACACCAGCCAGGACCAAACCATCAGAAAGAAAGTATCACGAGGAGGAACAGTCTATTAACAGTGACAGTCTATAGTCCCTAGGTTGTTATGTTTAGCTTTTTGGTTATTAGATTTCCCCTTGTGTCTTCACCTCTGTGTATCTGTCCTTTCTCTGCCTGCACACAGCCGCTCCATGACACAGACAGATGAGGGAACGGTTGGGAACAGAGCTGAAACTAATGAGTCAGGGGAAGTATAACTGAACACAGTGCACACAGGAAGAGAGAATGTCAAAATAACACAGGAAATGACTGACACTGAGAGCCAGACTGAGACTTGTAAACTTGACAGACAGACAGAAGACAGGAACAGGAATCCAACCTATCAGCTAAGCAAACAGGGAGCTAACAACACAGAATCACCACAGGGATGTAAATAAAACACTATAACAAGAAGACGACATGATGCAGACATGATGATCCAACAACATACATACAAAACCCAAACATGCCCAAACTCAGAACCATCAGCACCTGATTTGACCTTGAGGAAGAGGTCAGAGGTCAGAGTAAGGTGGTAATTAGAATCCCTGTATATCCGTACAGGTCTGTATGTTGGCAGTAAGGAACAGAGTTTTAAACAGCTCTATAGTATTATTATCAGGTTGACCTCCAGATCAATCTGTGACCTCTTGATCTCTTCTTCCCTCTCCGTGTTCACACACCTCTCTGTGTTTAATCATTAGTTATTATTCATCTCTGCCTCTCTTCCACAGCATGTCTTTATCCTTTATCCTGTCCTTCTCCTCTCACATGCCCCCCGAGCCTGGTTCTGCCGGAGGTTTCTTCCTGTTAAAAGGGAGTTTTTCCTTCCCACTGTCACCAAAATGCTTGCTCACAGGGGGTCATATGATTGCTGGGTTTTTCTCTGTATCTATTATTGTAGGGTCTGCCTATAAAGCGCCTTCAGGGAACTGTTGTTGTGACTTAATGCTGTATAAATGAAACTGAATTGAATTGAAATTGAAGGAGAGGTCAGAGGTCAAATATGAGATGACATTTTAAATGTGTAAATAGTGTTTTCTGTACTAACATGTGCAGACAGAATGACACAAAATCATATGCTCCTTGTTTTCCTGTAAACGGCTCTGCAGCTGTTTGTAATCTAATCTGAGATTACTGTCACTGGCAGAAACCATCACATTATCTAGTTTGTTCTGTGTAGTTTTTAGAGTTACCTGAAAAATTGTAACCAGTGATTAATCAGTAATTTATGTGGATAGATTGATATATGAATGTCATGTGTTTGTGTTTGTAGAGGCCAGAGGTCACAGTCTCCAGTATCCAGCTGTGTGTCTTTGAGGAGTGACTGGTCCAAAGAAAGACCTCCATATTTCAATAATGGACCTCAGCTGACCATGTAAGAGATCTGCAAACTGTGATGTGTTCTACCAGTGACATCATACTTTTTTCCTAACAGTGGTCCGTGTACGATAATGGTAGTTTTTAATAAATTGTGTGTTTGAAGGTTTGAATGTACACATTTGTAAAAATGCCTGTGGATCATGTACATGTCTGTAATACTGCATGCACCTCACAGCTGTGAAATGAAGAAACATCTTTGACTTTCACAGGCTCTCTGTAACAGTTTGAACAGATCACATTTGTTAAACACCCGGTGAAGACTCAAACACAGACTCGCAGGCAAAAAGCAAATCTTTATTTAGGCCTGTTTCATAATCTAGAGTTTAAAAGTCAAGAAGATGATAAAGAAACCAAAATCTACAGACTTCATAGACACACAGGGATTAAAACACACTGAGACAAGAGGCCAATTGCCGCAAGCAGGTTCAGCTCTAGTTAGTTAATGCTGTGTTAAGTGCATGCATGACTAGAAAAAACGAGTCATCATCAATGGAGCTCCGATGCCCAGACGCACCATGGCATTGGGTTAATAAAGAGCAGAGGCTCCATTTTAATCTTGAGGAACAGAAATATGAACGCGTGTCACTGCTGACCATGATATTTACCATAAAAACAGGAGGAAAGTGAAGAGTCATTTAATCAATCTGAGCCACGCTGATATCACCTGGATAGCATAGTGGGAAAACTAGTTGGGATTTGAATCCAGAGCAGGGTGTGGATCCAGCAAGTGTCCCCAGGCTAGGAGACCCATGCCACCCAAGCCTTTCTCGTACTATGTGCAAAAAAATACATAACTGAAGCCTTACCAGCTCGAGCATTGCTTCGACTAGGAAAGTGTTGAGGAACCAGGACACTAATAAGAAGTGGGCTACTGGAACAACAAGCCATAAGTAGGCAAGAGACGAGAACAGGGAACTGTTCTCTGAACTGTACGCAAGTAACCTCAGCAGAAGGAGTTAGATGAAGAGGATGTTGGACCTTTGGAATCTTCAATACCTCTAGACTGACAGTGAAACAACTGGTAACTCAGTCTTCCAACATTCGGAAGAACGAACCACTATCACAACAAGAGACTGATGAGGTACAACCGAAATGCAAAGGGGAGCCAGCATGTCCGGTCAGAGGAGAGATTTCATCATCCCCACCCTCCTTCATTGGGTATCCACCTCCAAGAACAACTGGTGCACCGAAGGCGTTGAATGTGAGAGCAGCTGACCTGAAATAGAGCTCATGGCTAAGCTTGAAACCTGGTTTCTCTGTGGCTGATTACCAAGACTATAAAAAGTACCCTCTAAAGGTCTACTAGAATATGTGAATATAGCGTTACAGAAGAACCCTACTACAACCATCACTGAAACAAACCAGCTGATCTACACCATGGCAGCACTGATCCAAGAGATGCTTGGCTATAAGACTAACAGGCACAGGGAGAAGTACCCACTATGGAGAAGGAGAACAGAGGCCAAGATCAGGATAGCTTGGAGGGAAGTTAGCCAACTGTCTAAGCTACAGAAAGGTGGGATTTAGAAAGGGAGGGTCCCTAAGAAGCACAACAAGCTGCCACTACCTGGAACATCTGAGACCTTAGAAACTGCCAAGTAAAGGCTAACTACATGAAGAGCAATAGCAGAGAAAGAGAAAAGCCAGGAGTGACATGTTTAGCCGCATGTTCTCCTTAAATTGCTGGCTGTCTGAGTGGTGTCCCAGAAACGATGTGGGCTTCATAGATAATTGGCAAACCTTCTGGAGGAAACCTGGTCTTGTTAGGAGAGACGGCATCCATCCCACTTTGGATGGAGCAGCTCTCATTTCTAGAAATATGGACAAATTTATTAAACCCCCCAAAATATGACTATCCAGAGTTGGGACCAGGAAGCAGAGTTGCAGTCTTACACGCCTCTCTGCAGCTTCTCTCCTCCTGCTACCCCCCCAAAAAACATCTCCATAGAGACTGTGTCAGCTTCCAAAAAGACAAAAAACAAACTAAAAACCAGCAACAAACAACTTAAACATAAACAATCACAAAGAAAGAACAATACAGTATCCACATCTGAACCAAAGAGTAAAACAGTGAAATGTGGATTATTAAATATTAGGTCTCTCTCCTCCAAGTCTCTGTTAGTACATCACTGCGTAATTGCCGAGGGAATTGCAGCAGCCAATCAACCAAAGACAAAGACAGTTTTAATTCATTTGAAAGCCTGATAGGCCCACCACTCACAGGAGGCGCCGTAGGGGTTATCTGTAATGTGTGTCAGTTGGCGGCCAGTAGTGGTGGGCCTGGTGGACCGATCCCCAGCTACCAAGACTTAGCAATTGGACGTAGAAAGTCTCCTCTCTGGTGGGGACGGAGCCAGAGTTAGTGCGTGAAGTTGAGAGTTACCGGCTAGATATAGTTGGGTTCTGGAACCAGTCTCCTGGCGAGCAGCTGCACTCTCAGTTCTATTCAGTACTTTAACAATTAACAATAAAATGAGCCTTCCTCAGCACATGCTGGTTATAAATGGCCAAAAGCCCATCTTGCTAATGCCTTGAGATTTTGCTGGCAGTTTTTAGCAAAAGTCCCAACCGATTCTTTTTCTTCAGAGTCATGTTACCAAACCAAGCAGCAATACAGAAAGACTTAACAGATTCAATAAAACGTCTGTAAAACAAGGAAAACATTTCAGATTAGATATTACATAAGACAATACTTCCCTGAAAGTACAAGTTAAGAGCAGTAAAAAAATGTAGAAAACAAACAATAGAAAAGAATAAGATAAAACAGAATAGCATAGTATACAAAATAGAATAAAATACTATATACAATAGAGACAGAGACAGCAGAGAGACAGCAACCCTGGGGAAATCCACTTGAAGAGTAGCGCACATAAGAAAAAAGACTGTTCAACGTCACGCATTGTGACCTATTAGTCACAAAGTCTAGCACCCAACTGATCAGACTAGTAACAAGCTTAAAGTGATTATAACACCTATCAGCAAGTAAGGAGGACTGAATTGTGTTGAATGCAGAAGAAAAGTCAACAAATAATAATCTTCCATGAGTGTTAGGGCCCTTAAAATGCTTATACAAGAAAAAGGAGTGTGACAACAGCATCCTCCACACCTCGTCCTGTCCTACATGCAAACAGGAAGGGGTCAAGGTGATGTTTAACCTGCATTAAAATCTCCTTAATAAATATCTCATTAAAGGATTTCATCACTAAAAAAGTCAGAGCCACTGGCCTAAAATCATTCAGTACCTTAGGGGAACTGCCGTTAGCAGCTGGAACGATGACAGCATGTTTCCATATCTTAGGTACTGTCTGCAACTCCAGAGAAAGTGAAAAAATGTAATGAAAAGTCCCACTCACCTGATCAGCAAGAAGAGGTGGATGGGGAGAGGGAGGTCTTTGCTTCTCTGCTTAGGCTGCTGCCCACTTGACCCGGCCCTGGATAAGTGGAGGAAGATAGACTGATGGATGGATGGTTGGATGGATAAGCCTGATGCTTAGCCTCGTCCACCCCAGCTGTGAAACTCAGAAACCAGTCTTACTTGTTATCATCTATCGTCCACCTGGGCCTTACAGAGTTTCTGTCTGATTTCTCAGACTTCTTATCTGATTTAGTTCTGAGCTCAGATAAAATAATTATTGTGGGTGATTTTAACATCCATGTAGATGCTAAAAATGACAGCCTCAACACAGCATTTAATCTGTTATTAGACTCAATTGGCTTCTCTTAAAATGTAAAAGAACCCACCCACCACTTTAATCACACTCTAGATCTTGTTTTAAGCAAAAGACTGAGAAAGTTAAGGAATGTTCAAAAAACACCTGTTTTGAACATTCCACAGGTGAACAGATTAATTGGAAACATGATCATGATTGAGTATAAAAGGAGCATCCTGACAAGTCCATATTGCAAATTCTCTTTTGAAATCATGAATGTCATGTCCTATATCTTGTATTTGTAGTGTATTCAATTGAATATAGGTTGAAAAGGATTTGCAAATCATTGTATTCTAGTTTTATTTACGTTTTCCTGTTAAGGGTGGTGAGTTAGTGAACCCAGACGCGGACCTCTCGTTAAAGTTGAACGGTGTCTTTATTTACAGTGAAGCCAATCCACAGTTATCCACAGTGCAAGTCCCTTCAGTGCTCCTCTCCCCGTCTCCCCTCGTGTGTCCACAAAACTCCCGTGAATCAGTGAAGTCTCCCCTTCCGTCTCACCGTCTCGTTCGCGTCCTGGGAAAAGGCAAAACAGACACGATTAGCCTCCCTCCGCTATCGAACACTTTCTTTTCACTCGCTGAGCTCGAGTCACTACCAGGCTTGGTGCAATAAGATAAGATAAGATAAGATAACCTTGATTAGTCCCACACGTGGGAAATTTGTTTTGTCACAGCAGGAAGTGGACAGTGCAAAGTTATGAAGCAAAAATTAGAATACAATAAGAATAAATACAGTACACAACTGTACAGAATAGAATAAAATAAAATACTATTGTCATGAATCGCTGTGCGGCAGGCAGGAGTTGGACCCAAAATGCAGGCACTCAGGCACGAGGTTTAAACACAAAGAACTCAGCTTTATTTGCTGGCAGGAGAAAGTCATACAAAGCAAACTAAACCCACAGAGAGACAAAGGGAGATCCACACAGCATGAGGGACGACGCGACACTGACTCAGAGAAACACAGGGTTTAAATACACTGGGAAGTAACGAGGGGAATGAGACAAAGAAGGAGAGCACAGCTGGGAGAAATCAGGACTGACGAGACAAGCAAAGCAGGACACATTCACATAAGACACGGACCATCAAAGTAAAACAGGAAGTATCACACAGAGACGCGAACTTGACACAGTGGAGACAGCAACTAAGAAACACAGAGACATAAACCATAAGGCAGAGGACTCTAAGAACCGAGAGACACAGAGGGGAACTCAAACATGCAGACACAGACTACACAGAACAGACGGGACACAGAGAAACATGAAGGGCAAGGGATCGAAACTAGAAACCATAGAATAACTCACACAAGTACAATAATACAAACATCACAAGGAACTAAAAACGCTGGGTCAGGGGACCCAGGACTGTGACAACTATATACAGTAGAATAAAATAGAATAAACTATACAATAAGATAAAAATAGAATACGAATGCTATATACAACTGAGTAAAAATACAACGATGCCAGAAAAGATTATTGCACATTAGTCTTATTGCACATGTGTGGATGTGTGTGTTTGATCAGTTAAAGTCTTTATTGTGGAGTCTGACAGCAGTGGGGAGGAAAGACCTGTGAAATCTCTCCATCCCACACCGTGGGTGCCGCAGTCTCCCACTGAAGGAGCTGCTCAGTGCTGTCACAGTCTGCTGCATGGGGTGGGAGATGTCGTCCAACAGGGATGATTTTATTCACTGCAAACCGTTTTACTCTCCGCGGGAGTTTGCTTCATTCATCCTGGCCGCTGTTTACATCCCGCCAGATGCGGATGCGCAGGCAGCTCAGTGCGCACTCACGGAGCAGATACTGCACATGGAGCGGACATTCCCGGACTCTCTCATCATTGCTCTTGGGGACTTTAACAAAGCCAATCTGAGCCATGAGCTTCCCAAATACAAGCAGTATATTAAATGCCCGACCAGAGAGGAGAGGACATTAGACCACTGTTACAGCACGATCAGCGGGGCCTATCGTGCGGTGCCCCGCGCTTCACTCGGACTTTCTGACCACGTCATGATCCACCTGATCCCCGCGTACAGACAGAGGCTGAAGCTCTCCAAACCTGTCGTGAGGACCAAAAAACTGTGGAGCAACGAGGCTGTGGAGGAGCTTCGCACGTGTTTGGAGTCTACAGACTGGGACACAATGAAGGCTGCTTCTAACAGCTTGGACGAGTTTACGGACACTGTCACCTCCTATATCCACTTCTGTGAGGACAGCATTGTGCCATCACGCACCAGGGTGAGTTATAACAATGACAAACCCTGGTTTACTCCTAAACTCAAAAAGCTGTGGCTGGAAAAGAGAAAGGCGTTCAGAAGCGGAGACAGGGACTGCTACAAAGAGGCCAAGCACAGGTTCACTAAAGAAGTGGACATTGCTAAACATCAGCACTCTGAGAAGATGCAGCAGCAGATCTCAGAGAATGACTCGGCCTCTGTGTGGAAAGGTTTTAGGAATATCACCAACTACAAGCCTAAAACCCCCCACTCCACTGATGACTTGCTCTTGGCCAACACCCTCAACGACTTTTACTGCCGTTTTGACGAGCCATCAGGCAGCCTTCACACCTCCAACGGCCCCAACAATAGAGACACTTTGGACACTCATTCCCCCACCTCTCCCCCCTCCATAGAGCCAACACCACCTTCAAACACTTCACCTACAACACCCCCCTCATCACCCCACACAAAAGAGGATTTCACACCACCTCCTCCCACCACAACTCTTCATATTCATGAAGCAGGTGTGAGGAAGCAGTTTAAGAGTCTGAATGCTCGAAAAGCTCCCGGCCCAGACAATGTGTCTCCTGCCACCCTCAGACACTGTGCAAACGAGCTGGCCCCAGTGTTTTCTGGCATTTTCAACTCCTCACTGCAGGCATGTCATGTGCCTGCCTGCTTCAAGTCCTCTACCATAATCCCTGTCCCCAAGAAACCTAGGATCACTGGACTAAATGACTACAGACCCGTGGCTCTGACATCTGTGGTCATGAAGTCATTTGAGCGCCTGGTTCTCTCCTATCTCAAGACCCTCACGGCCCCCCTCCTGGACCCCCTGCAGTTTGCATATAGAGCCAACAGGTCTGTAGATGACGCCATCAACATGGCCCTACACTTCATCCTGCAGCATCTGGACTCGCCAGGAACCTACGCCAGGATCCTGTTTGTGGACTTCAGCTCTGCCTTCAACACCATCCTTCCAGACCATCTCCGAGGCAAGCTTTCCCAGATGAATGTGCCTGATCCCATCTGCCGGTGGATCACTGACTTCCTGACGGACAGGAAGCAGCATGTGAGGCTGGGAAAGAATGTCTCGGACTCCCGGACCATCAGCACCGGCTCCCCTCAGGGCTGTGTTCTTTCTCCTCTGCTCTTCTCCCTGTACACCAACTGCTGCACCTCCACCCACCAGTCTGTCAAGCTAATCAAGTTTGCAGATGACACCACCGTTATTGGACTCATCTCGGACGGGGATGAGTCTGCCTACAGGAGGGAGGTTGAACGTCTGGTGTCCTGGTGCAGCCACAACAACCTGGTGCTGAATGCCCAGAAGACAGTGGAGATTATTGTGGACTTCAGGAAGCACACAGCCCCACTCCCCCCCATCATCCTGACTGACACCCCCATCACCTCTGTGGACTCATTCCGCTTCCTGGGTACCACCATTACCCAGGACCTGAAGTGGGAGCCCACCATCACCTCCGTCATTAAGAAAGCCCAGCAGAGGATGTACTTCCTGAGGCAGCTGAAGAAATTCAACCTGCCAACACGGGCGATGATGCAATTCTACACTGCAATCATCGAGTCCATCCTCACCTCCTCCATCACTGTGTGGTACGCTGGAGCCACTATCAGGGACAAACAGAGACTGCAGCGTGTTGTGCGCTCTGCTGAGAAGGTGATTGGCTGCAGACTCCCATCTCAATGTCCCCAAGCTTCAATGTCCATACCTTGGATGTTCAGTGGTTGCAGTGGAGAATGCTTGTGCCTGCGGAAGTCTACCACCAGCTCCTTGGTTTTACTGGCGTTGATCTGGAGGTAGTTCAGCTGGCACCAGTCCACAAAGTCTTGAGTCAGTCCTCTGTGCTCCTTGTCGTCCCCATCAGTGATGAGGCCGACTATTGCAGAGTCATCAGAGAACTTCTGCAGGAAGCACTGGGTGGAGTTGTGGGAGAAGTCTGCAGTGTAGATGGTGAAGAGGAACGGAGCCAGAACCGTTCCCTGTGGGGCCCCCGTACTGCAGACGACCCTGTCTGACACACAGCCCTGAGTCCTCACATACTGTGGTCGGTCGGTGAGGTAGTCCAGAATCCAGGTAGTGAGGTGGTGGTCCACTCCAGAGTTCTCCAGCTTGTCCTTCAGAACCGAGGGAAGAATAGTGTTGAAGGCACTGGAGAAATCAAAGAACATGATTCTCACAGTGCTCCCAGCAGTCTCCAGGTGAGCGAGGGAACAATGTAGGAGGTGAATGACGGCATCATCCGCTCCAATGCCAGGCTGGTAGGCAAACTGAAGTGGGTCCAGTGATGAGCTCACCAGGCGCCGAAGCTGAGCCAGGACCAGCCGCTCCAGGGTCTTCATCAGGTGGGATGTCAGAGCCACCGGCCTGTAGCTGTTGAGGTCCTTGGGGCGTGAAGTCTTTGGCACTGGTACAACACAGGAGGTTTTCCAGAGCTGTGGGACTCTTCCCAGCCTCAGGCTCAGGTTGAAGAGGTGCTCCATCACCCCACACAGTTGGTCCGCGCAGGACCTGACCTCCCTCGAGCCGATGCCATCTGGGCCCGCTGCCTTCTTGGCCCGCTGCCTTCTTGGCCCGCTGCCTTCTTGGCTTTAATCCTCCTCAGTTCCCTCCTAACCTGGGTGGTTGAGAGAGACAGGCTGGAGCCTTGTGTTGAGTGTGTATTGGATGCTGTTGTTGGGGGTGGGGAGGAGTGAGCAGGGTGAGTAGAGGAGGTGTGAAGTGTCTGAGGTGTCAGAGGTGGAACAGCAGCAGTGGGGGTGGGTGAGTCTGATGTTGGAGACTGTCTCATGGCTGAATCAAATCTGTTGAAGAAATGATTCAGTTCATTTGCCCACCTCACATCCCTCCCAGGCAGAGTTCTGATGTTTGTGGCCTGAGATGGTTCTGAGGCCTCTCCAGACTTCACCAACGTTGTTTTGCTGAAGCTGGTTCTCCATCTTTTGCCTGTAGAATCAGAATCAGAATCAGAATCAGAATCAGAATGGGTTTATTGCCAGATGTTGAGGTTTACAACATTAGGAATTTGCTGCGGTGCTTCAGTGCAAGCAATAAGAATTAAAGTGCTATGTAGAAAGAAAGATATGTGCATGAGATATACATGAGATATATACATGAGAATAAGAATTAAGAGTGCTACGTAGAAGGATATATACATGAGTGCAGGTGGTGATCAGTGCCAGACATGAAATGATGCAGTGACACAGCGTAGGGTCATGTGTGAGTGGCGGGGACAGTCATGTGGTTATTGTTCATGTGTCCAACAGCAGAGGGGAAGAAACTGTTCTTGTGGCGAGAGGTTCTGGTGCGAATGGACCGGAGCCTCCTGCCTGAGGGGAGCAGGTCAAACAGACTGTGTCCAGGGTGAGAAGGGTCAGCTGAGATCCGGGCTGCACGCCGCAGTGTCCTGGAGGTGTACAGGTCCTGCAGAGATGGGAGTGTGCAGCCAATCACCTTCTCAGCAGAGCGCACAACACGCTGCAGTCTCTGTTTGTCCCTGATAGTGGCTCCAGCGTACCACACGGTGATGGAGGAGGTGAGGATGGACTCGATGATTGCAGTGTAGAATTGCATCATCGTCCGTGTTGGCAGGTTGAATTTCTTCAGCTGCCTCAGGAAGTACATCCTCTGCTGGGCTTTCTTGATGACGGAGGTGATGGTGGGCTCCCACTTCAGGTCCTGGGTGATGGTGGTACCCAGGAAGCGGAATGAGTCCACAGAGGTGATGGGGGTGTCAGTCAGGATGATGGGGGGGAGTGGGGCTGTGTGCTTCCTGAAGTCCACAATAATCTCCACTGTCTTCTGGGCATTCAGCACCAGGTTGTTGTGGCTGCACCAGGACACCAGACGTTCAACCTCCCTCCTGTAGGCAGACTCATCCCCGTCAGAGATGAGCCCAATGACGGTGGTGTCATCTGCGAACTTGATTAGCTTGACAGCTGTAGCTGTCCTTCCCATTCCTTATCAGTCCCCTCAGCTCTCTCTGCACCCTTTTCAACTCCTCTTTGTCTTTGGATTTGAAGGCCCTCCTCTTCTGCTTGAGGACAGCTTTAATTTCTGGGGTAATCCAAGGTTTGTTGTTGGAGAAACACCGTACAGTCCTGGTAGGTACGGTGTTATCCACACAGAAATTAATATAGTCAGTAAGGCATGTAGTAAGGCTGTCGATGTCCTCTCCGTGGTCGTCACAGATCACCTCCCACACAGTCGACTCAAAACAATCCTTAAGAGCCTCCTCGCTCTCCTCCAACCATCTCTGCACTGTGCGGGTGGCTGGTGGCTCCCTGCGCACTAAGGGCTCATACACAGGGACAAGGTGCACCAGGTTGTGATCAGATCTGCCCAGGGGAGGGAGAGGTGATGAACTGTATGCCTCTTCTGCATTGGCATACAGTAAGTCCAGTGTTTTATTGTCTCTGGTTGGGCAGGTCACATACTGGGTGAAGGTGGGCAGTGTGGAGTCCAATGAGGCATGATTAAAATCCCCTAATATTATGAGAAGGGCTCTCGGAGATTGTGTTTGCAGTCTGCTGACCACAGAGTGGAGAGAGTCACAGGCTGCATCCGCGTTGGCCGAGAGAGGGGGACATATGCTGTTATTGCGATAACATGCGAGAATTCCCGGGGCAGGTAGTACGGACACATGCTAACGGCTAACAGCTCAATGTCCCTGCTGCAAAGTTGTTCTTTCACAGTGATGTGCCCGGGTTACACCATCTGTCATTCACAAACACTGTCAGTCCCCCCCCTTTCCTCTTACCGCTCTCTCTCGTCCTGTCCGCTCGCAGCATCTGGAATCCCGGTAGTGTCACGCTCGTGTCCGGAGTTAGCGGTGTTAGCCACGACTCCGTTAGCATCATGATGCTACATTGCCGGTACACCCTCTGTGACCAGGTTAGCGACGTGAGCCCATCCATCTTATTGGGCAAAGATCTTACGTTTCCAATAATTACAGAAGGAAGAGATGGTCGATAACGTCTCCTTCTCGGGCGACGGCGCTCCTTCCCAGCACGACACCCCCATCTTTTCCTCCTCAGCTCGCTGGGAATGTCGGGTCTGTCCGCCGGCAGTACCGCTGCAGCACTAACAGCTGATCCTTACTGTAAACAAAGGATCGCTGCTCTGGATCCCCAGACACGGGTGAAAAAATTTGAAAAAAACTAAGAAAAACGACCAGAACTAGCACAAAACATGGTTGCAGAGTCTAATTACTAATACGTTAGTTATAAAAAGTTACGAGAAGAAAAAGATAAGAAAGAAAGAAACTCAGAATGAGCAGAGCTGCTGTAACAGGCTGCCGCACACGGGGGGCGCCGGAAGATGAACTCCAGCGCTGTCTGTCACTCAGCCACACCATTAAATAGCTCTGCCAACGACGGTGGATGATTGGCAGCAACTGGCGAGGAATCAGTCACAGGTGGGACAGCTCAGAGCGGCAGCACTTCCGGGTCGGAGGTCTCCTGTTGCTACGCGACTGCGTAACAATCGCAGCAGAGCCGGAGAGAAAAATAGAGCAAGAGAGAGGAGAACAAACACACACACACACAGGTCGACGGTCGGGGCACCGTCTGACCTTGACATCTACACAATTTCCCAACTTCATTGGAATTGGGGTTTTAACATATGGAATAGAAACTGCCCTGTACCAACACAGAGCAGAGCAGCTATCTGAACGCTACTCCAACAGAGGTCGATTATCTTGTTAATAATTTCACCTCCTCACTGCGTATGACTCTGGATACTGTAGCTCCTGTGAAAACTAAGGTCTCTAATCAGAAGTACCTGACTCCGTGGTATAATTCTCAAACACGTAGCCTAAAGCAGATGACTCGTAATCTGGAGAGGAAATGGCGTGTCACAAATCTAGAGGATCATCATTTAGTCTGGAGAAATAGTTTGCTGCTTTATAAGAAAGCCCTCCGCAAAGCCAGAACATCTTACTATTCATCACTGATTGAAGAAAATAAGAACAACCCCAGGTTTCTCTTCAGCACTGTAGCCAGGCTGACAGGCTCACCAACCGGACATAGTGGTGGTAGAAAAACAGAAGAAGACGGGCGTAGTGATAGATGTAGTGATACAGAATGACAGCAACATCAGAAAGAAGGACCACAACAAGCTGGAGAAGTACCAAGGTCTCACAGAAGAGCTCGAGACGATGTGGAGGGTGAAGGTAACGGTGGTCCCAGTGGCAATCGGAGCACTGGGTGCGGTGACTCCCAAGCTAAGCAAGTGGCTCTAGCAGATCCCAGGAACAACATCAGAGATCTCTGTCCAGAAGAGCGCAGTCCTAGGAAGAGCTAAGATACTGCACAGGGCCTTCAAGCTCCCAGGCCTCTGGTAGAGGATCAGAGCTTGAAGGATAGATCGCCTGCAGGGGCGAGCGGAGAATTTTATATATAAATTAATGTCTGCTTTTATTATTTATCTAACATAAATATAATTATTTATTTATAAAAATTAAATGTAAAGTCTAATAGAATATTTGAGAGTGAAGCTTAATTAGCTGATTATATTGCGTACATGATAATTTGATAAATGATGATCACTAGTTGAAGTGATATGAATAGAACATATGTGTGTTTGCAGAGGTCAGAGGTCTTGTGAACGTCTCTGCAGTAATCTAATTTGTGAGGAATATTACTGACAGAAACCATCACATTATCTAGTTTGTCTGTTTGCAGCTGCTTAAAAGATTTTAACCAGAGAATTTATCAGTAATTAATGTGTTAAGAATGTCATGTGTTTGTGTTTGCAGTGGTCAGAGGTCACAGTCTCAAGCAAACAGCTGTGTGTCTGTGAGGAGTAACGGAGTTACACAAACACCTCCACATTACCGTCGTGGACCTGCAGCAATAATGTAAGAACACTACTAACTTTATTAGTCATTTAAACATAACCATGAGAGAATCATTGATCTGTGATTGGTTAAAACTGTTTGATTTTAGGCTCAGCTTGATGCCCGGCATCAAGCTGGCACTTCTGACTGACCGGTGTTATGGCAGAGTGTATGTCAACCAGATGTGGGCCAGGTCTGGCAATGATGCACTGTTTATGTTCCTATTTTCTAGTTAGAAGACGCAAATGCCATGTTGCAGTACTATGCTGCTATGTTAACCAACGTTTCAAATGCAGGTTTGACAGGTTTGTGACTTTGCACTTTATCCAAAACCTACTAACGGTTTACTCATGTTTACCACTGGGTGGCTGTACCTCAGGAGGTAGAGCAGGTCACTTACTGATCGGAATGTTTAGTGGTTCGATCCCTGGCTCCTCCAGTCTGCATGTCAAGAGTGTGAATGTAGTTAGGAAGCACTCAGTTAAGAGAAAGTGTGTGATTGGGCAAATGTGGCATGTTGTAAAGAGCACTTTGAGTAATCCATTAGAGTAGAAAAGCACTATATAAGAATCAGTCCATTCACTGTCTGAACAGAGTTTCATCATGTTACTTTTGCACTATTATGTTCTGGCACTTATTGTTATTACATGGCTTGATTAAGGTACACATTAGGCTGACATTAGGTTTGTCTGAGGTATTCCACACACGGGCCAGCACTTGACCACCAGTGTGTCTGCAACTGGCTTTGTGCTGGCCAATGTGTGGAATACCTCAGCCAAACCAGATCTGGGCCGCCAAAGGGCCTTCATTCTTTCGGTATGTGGGCCATGTATAAGTACATTGTGTGGGCCAGATTCAATTTTGCTATGTGGGAAGCTTAAGTGAAGTCAATGCAGCAGAATAAGAGAGAAGAGCTGAGAAGAAACTGAGTTCATTCACATCAGACAGATAAAGGACCAACAGATGTTAAACTGGCTGATTATTGGCTGACCTGTCAGCGTTATGAGGCAGCCACAATATCACAGAGTGATCAGCTGATCATATGGCTGTCAGATAGAACAGATCAGTAATTGATGTTTGTGTTTGCAGAGGTAAAAGGTCACAGTCTCCAGTATCCAGCTGTGTGTCTGTGAGGAGTGACTGGTCCAAAGAAATACTTCCTCCAGTCTTCAGTAATGAAGCTGCACCAACAATGTAAGGAAACTATTATTCTGACTGTGTTGAAATCCTTCCTGTAATCCAAGAGAATCGAGTCTGCTGGCTTCATGATCATGTCAGCATGTGTGGCAGAGAAGGACCCAAATTCAAGGCTCAGGAAACATGATGGAAAAAGCTCATACATAGCTTTATTACTGAACGTGCAAAAATAAGAAAACACCAGCCAGGACCAAACCATCAGAAAGAAAGTATCACGAGGAGGAACAGTCTATTAACAGTGACAGTCTATAGTCCCTAGGTTGTTATGTTTAGCTTTTTGGTTATTAGATTTCCCCTTGTGTCTTCACCTCTGTGTATCTGTCCTTTCTCTGCCTGCACACAGCCGCTCCATGACACAGACAGATGAGGGAACGGTTGGGAACAGAGCTGAAACTAATGAGTCAGGGGAAGTATAACTGAACACAGTGCACACAGGAAGAGAGAATGTCAAAATAACACAGGAAATGACTGACACTGAGAGCCAGACTGAGACTTGTAAACTTGACAGACAGACAGAAGACAGGAACAGGAATCCAACCTATCAGCTAAGCAAACAGGGAGCTAACAACACAGAATCACCACAGGGATGTAAATAAAACACTATAACAAGAAGACGACATGATGCAGACATGATGATCCAACAACATACATACAAAACCCAAACATGCCCAAACTCAGAACCATCAGCACCTGATTTGACCTTGAGGAAGAGGTCAGAGGTCAGAGTAAGGTGGTAATTAGAATCCCTGTATATCCGTACAGGTCTGTATGTTGGCAGTAAGGAACAGAGTTTTAAACAGCTCTATAGTATTATTATCAGGTTGACCTCCAGATCAATCTGTGACCTCTTGATCTCTTCTTCCCTCTCCGTGTTCACACACCTCTCTGTGTTTAATCATTAGTTATTATTCATCTCTGCCTCTCTTCCACAGCATGTCTTTATCCTTTATCCTGTCCTTCTCCTCTCACATGCCCCCCGAGCCTGGTTCTGCCGGAGGTTTCTTCCTGTTAAAAGGGAGTTTTTCCTTCCCACTGTCACCAAAATGCTTGCTCACAGGGGGTCATATGATTGCTGGGTTTTTCTCTGTATCTATTATTGTAGGGTCTGCCTATAAAGCGCCTTCAGGGAACTGTTGTTGTGACTTAATGCTGTATAAATGAAACTGAATTGAATTGAAATTGAAGGAGAGGTCAGAGGTCAAATATGAGATGACATTTTAAATGTGTAAATAGTGTTTTCTGTACTAACATGTGCAGACAGAATGACACAAAATCATATGCTCCTTGTTTTCCTGTAAACGGCTCTGCAGCTGTTTGTAATCTAATCTGAGATTACTGTCACTGGCAGAAACCATCACATTATCTAGTTTGTTCTGTGTAGTTTTTAGAGTTACCTGAAAAATTGTAACCAGTGATTAATCAGTAATTTATGTGGATAGATTGATATATGAATGTCATGTGTTTGTGTTTGTAGAGGCCAGAGGTCACAGTCTCCAGTATCCAGCTGTGTGTCTTTGAGGAGTGACTGGTCCAAAGAAAGACCTCCATATTTCAATAATGGACCTCAGCTGACCATGTAAGAGATCTGCAAACTGTGATGTGTTCTACCAGTGACATCATACTTTTTTCCTAACAGTGGTCCGTGTACGATAATGGTAGTTTTTAATAAATTGTGTGTTTGAAGGTTTGAATGTACACATTTGTAAAAATGCCTGTGGATCATGTACATGTCTGTAATACTGCATGCACCTCACAGCTGTGAAATGAAGAAACATCTTTGACTTTCACAGGCTCTCTGTAACAGTTTGAACAGATCACATTTGTTAAACACCCGGTGAAGACTCAAACACAGACTCGCAGGCAAAAAGCAAATCTTTATTTAGGCCTGTTTCATAATCTAGAGTTTAAAAGTCAAGAAGATGATAAAGAAACCAAAATCTACAGACTTCATAGACACACAGGGATTAAAACACACTGAGACAAGAGGCCAATTGCCGCAAGCAGGTTCAGCTCTAGTTAGTTAATGCTGTGTTAAGTGCATGCATGACTAGAAAAAACGAGTCATCATCAATGGAGCTCCGATGCCCAGACGCACCATGGCATTGGGTTAATAAAGAGCAGAGGCTCCATTTTAATCTTGAGGAACAGAAATATGAACGCGTGTCACTGCTGACCATGATATTTACCATAAAAACAGGAGGAAAGTGAAGAGTCATTTAATCAATCTGAGCCACGCTGATATCACCTGGATAGCATAGTGGGAAAACTAGTTGGGATTTGAATCCAGAGCAGGGTGTGGATCCAGCAAGTGTCCCCAGGCTAGGAGACCCATGCCACCCAAGCCTTTCTCGTACTATGTGCAAAAAAATACATAACTGAAGCCTTACCAGCTCGAGCATTGCTTCGACTAGGAAAGTGTTGAGGAACCAGGACACTAATAAGAAGTGGGCTACTGGAACAACAAGCCATAAGTAGGCAAGAGACGAGAACAGGGAACTGTTCTCTGAACTGTACGCAAGTAACCTCAGCAGAAGGAGTTAGATGAAGAGGATGTTGGACCTTTGGAATCTTCAATACCTCTAGACTGACAGTGAAACAACTGGTAACTCAGTCTTCCAACATTCGGAAGAACGAACCACTATCACAACAAGAGACTGATGAGGTACAACCGAAATGCAAAGGGGAGCCAGCATGTCCGGTCAGAGGAGAGATTTCATCATCCCCACCCTCCTTCATTGGGTATCCACCTCCAAGAACAACTGGTGCACCGAAGGCGTTGAATGTGAGAGCAGCTGACCTGAAATAGAGCTCATGGCTAAGCTTGAAACCTGGTTTCTCTGTGGCTGATTACCAAGACTATAAAAAGTACCCTCTAAAGGTCTACTAGAATATGTGAATATAGCGTTACAGAAGAACCCTACTACAACCATCACTGAAACAAACCAGCTGATCTACACCATGGCAGCACTGATCCAAGAGATGCTTGGCTATAAGACTAACAGGCACAGGGAGAAGTACCCACTATGGAGAAGGAGAACAGAGGCCAAGATCAGGATAGCTTGGAGGGAAGTTAGCCAACTGTCTAAGCTACAGAAAGGTGGGATTTAGAAAGGGAGGGTCCCTAAGAAGCACAACAAGCTGCCACTACCTGGAACCTCTGAGACCTTAGAAACTGCCAAGTAAAGGCTAACTACATGAAGAGCAATAGCAGAGAAAGAGAAAAGCCAGGAGTGACATGTTTAGCCGCATGTTCTCCTTAAATTGCTGGCTGTCTGAGTGGTGTCCCAGAAACGATGTGGGCTTCATAGATAATTGGCAAACCTTCTGGAGGAAACCTGGTCTTGTTAGGAGAGACGGCATCCATCCCACTTTGGATGGAGCAGCTCTCATTTCTAGAAATATGGACAAATTTATTAAACCCCCCAAAATATGACTATCCAGAGTTGGGACCAGGAAGCAGAGTTGCAGTCTTACACGCCTCTCTGCAGCTTCTCTCCTCCTGCTACCCCCCCAAAAAACATCTCCATAGAGACTGTGTCAGCTTCCAAAAAGACAAAAAACAAACTAAAAACCAGCAACAAACAACTTAAACATAAACAATCACAAAGAAAGAACAATACAGTATCCACATCTGAACCAAAGAGTAAAACAGTGAAATGTGGATTATTAAATATTAGGTCTCTCTCCTCCAAGTCTCTGTTAGTACATCACTGCGTAATTGCCGAGGGAATTGCAGCAGCCAATCAACCAAAGACAAAGACAGTTTTAATTCATTTGAAAGCCTGATAGGCCCACCACTCACAGGAGGCGCCGTAGGGGTTATCTGTAATGTGTGTCAGTTGGCGGCCAGTAGTGGTGGGCCTGGTGGACCGATCCCCAGCTACCAAGACTTAGCAATTGGACGTAGAAAGTCTCCTCTCTGGTGGGGACGGAGCCAGAGTTAGTGCGTGAAGTTGAGAGTTACCGGCTAGATATAGTTGGGTTCTGGAACCAGTCTCCTGGCGAGCAGCTGCACTCTCAGTTCTATTCAGTACTTTAACAATTAACAATAAAATGAGCCTTCCTCAGCACATGCTGGTTATAAATGGCCAAAAGCCCATCTTGCTAATGCCTTGAGATTTTGCTGGCAGTTTTTAGCAAAAGTCCCAACCGATTCTTTTTCTTCAGAGTCATGTTACCAAACCAAGCAGCAATACAGAAAGACTTAACAGATTCAATAAAACGTCTGTAAAACAAGGAAAACATTTCAGATTAGATATTACATAAGACAATACTTCCCTGAAAGTACAAGTTAAGAGCAGTAAAAAAATGTAGAAAACAAACAATAGAAAAGAATAAGATAAAACAGAATAGCATAGTATACAAAATAGAATAAAATACTATATACAATAGAGACAGAGACAGCAGAGAGACAGCAACCCTGGGGAAATCCACTTGAAGAGTAGCGCACATAAGAAAAAAGACTGTTCAACGTCACGCATTGTGACCTATTAGTCACAAAGTCTAGCACCCAACTGATCAGACTAGTAACAAGCTTAAAGTGATTATAACACCTATCAGCAAGTAAGGAGGACTGAATTGTGTTGAATGCAGAAGAAAAGTCAACAAATAATAATCTTCCATGAGTGTTAGGGCCCTTAAAATGCTTATACAAGAAAAAGGAGTGTGACAACAGCATCCTCCACACCTCGTCCTGTCCTACATGCAAACAGGAAGGGGTCAAGGTGATGTTTAACCTGCATTAAAATCTCCTTAATAAATATCTCATTAAAGGATTTCATCACTAAAAAAGTCAGAGCCACTGGCCTAAAATCATTCAGTACCTTAGGGGAACTGCCGTTAGCAGCTGGAACGATGACAGCATGTTTCCATATCTTAGGTACTGTCTGCAACTCCAGAGAAAGTGAAAAAATGTAATGAAAAGTCCCACTCACCTGATCAGCAAGAAGAGGTGGATGGGGAGAGGGAGGTCTTTGCTTCTCTGCTTAGGCTGCTGCCCACTTGACCCGGCCCTGGATAAGTGGAGGAAGATAGACTGATGGATGGATGGTTGGATGGATAAGCCTGATGCTTAGCCTCGTCCACCCCAGCTGTGAAACTCAGAAACCAGTCTTACTTGTTATCATCTATCGTCCACCTGGGCCTTACAGAGTTTCTGTCTGATTTCTCAGACTTCTTATCTGATTTAGTTCTGAGCTCAGATAAAATAATTATTGTGGGTGATTTTAACATCCATGTAGATGCTAAAAATGACAGCCTCAACACAGCATTTAATCTGTTATTAGACTCAATTGGCTTCTCTTAAAATGTAAAAGAACCCACCCACCACTTTAATCACACTCTAGATCTTGTTTTAAGCAAAAGACTGAGAAAGTTAAGGAATGTTCAAAAAACACCTGTTTTGAACATTCCACAGGTGAACAGATTAATTGGAAACATGATCATGATTGAGTATAAAAGGAGCATCCTGACAAGTCCATATTGCAAATTCTCTTTTGAAATCATGAATGTCATGTCCTATATCTTGTATTTGTAGTGTATTCAATTGAATATAGGTTGAAAAGGATTTGCAAATCATTGTATTCTAGTTTTATTTACGTTTTCCTGTTAAGGGTGGTGAGTTAGTGAACCCAGACGCGGACCTCTCGTTAAAGTTGAACGGTGTCTTTATTTACAGTGAAGCCAATCCACAGTTATCCACAGTGCAAGTCCCTTCAGTGCTCCTCTCCCCGTCTCCCCTCGTGTGTCCACAAAACTCCCGTGAATCAGTGAAGTCTCCCCTTCCGTCTCACCGTCTCGTTCGCGTCCTGGGAAAAGGCAAAACAGACACGATTAGCCTCCCTCCGCTATCGAACACTTTCTTTTCACTCGCTGAGCTCGAGTCACTACCAGGCTTGGTGCAATAAGATAAGATAAGATAAGATAACCTTGATTAGTCCCACACGTGGGAAATTTGTTTTGTCACAGCAGGAAGTGGACAGTGCAAAGTTATGAAGCAAAAATTAGAATACAATAAGAATAAATACAGTACACAACTGTACAGAATAGAATAAAATAAAATACTATTGTCATGAATCGCTGTGCGGCAGGCAGGAGTTGGACCCAAAATGCAGGCACTCAGGCACGAGGTTTAAACACAAAGAACTCAGCTTTATTTGCTGGCAGGAGAAAGTCATACAAAGCAAACTAAACCCACAGAGAGACAAAGGGAGATCCACACAGCATGAGGGACGACGCGACACTGACTCAGAGAAACACAGGGTTTAAATACACTGGGAAGTAACGAGGGGAATGAGACAAAGAAGGAGAGCACAGCTGGGAGAAATCAGGACTGACGAGACAAGCAAAGCAGGACACATTCACATAAGACACGGACCATCAAAGTAAAACAGGAAGTATCACACAGAGACGCGAACTTGACACAGTGGAGACAGCAACTAAGAAACACAGAGACATAAACCATAAGGCAGAGGACTCTAAGAACCGAGAGACACAGAGGGGAACTCAAACATGCAGACACAGACTACACAGAACAGACGGGACACAGAGAAACATGAAGGGCAAGGGATCGAAACTAGAAACCATAGAATAACTCACACAAGTACAATAATACAAACATCACAAGGAACTAAAAACGCTGGGTCAGGGGACCCAGGACCGTGACAACTATATACAGTAGAATAAAATAGAATAAACTATACAATAAGATAAAAATAGAATACGAATGCTATATACAACTGAGTAAAAATACAACGATGCCAGAAAAGATTATTGCACATTAGTCTTATTGCACATGTGTGGATGTGTGTGTTTGATCAGTTAAAGTCTTTATTGTGGAGTCTGACAGCAGTGGGGAGGAAAGACCTGTGAAATCTCTCCATCCCACACCGTGGGTGCCGCAGTCTCCCACTGAAGGAGCTGCTCAGTGCTGTCACAGTCTGCTGCATGGGGTGGGAGATGTCGTCCAACAGGGATGATTTTATTCACTGCAAACCGTTTTACTCTCCGCGGGAGTTTGCTTCATTCATCCTGGCCGCTGTTTACATCCCGCCAGATGCGGATGCGCAGGCAGCTCAGTGCGCACTCACGGAGCAGATACTGCACATGGAGCGGACATTCCCGGACTCTCTCATCATTGCTCTTGGGGACTTTAACAAAGCCAATCTGAGCCATGAGCTTCCCAAATACAAGCAGTATATTAAATGCCCGACCAGAGAGGAGAGGACATTAGACCACTGTTACAGCACGATCAGCGGGGCCTATCGTGCGGTGCCCCGCGCTTCACTCGGACTTTCTGACCACGTCATGATCCACCTGATCCCCGCGTACAGACAGAGGCTGAAGCTCTCCAAACCTGTCGTGAGGACCAAAAAACTGTGGAGCAACGAGGCTGTGGAGGAGCTTCGCACGTGTTTGGAGTCTACAGACTGGGACACAATGAAGGCTGCTTCTAACAGCTTGGACGAGTTTACGGACACTGTCACCTCCTATATCCACTTCTGTGAGGACAGCATTGTGCCATCACGCACCAGGGTGAGTTATAACAATGACAAACCCTGGTTTACTCCTAAACTCAAAAAGCTGTGGCTGGAAAAGAGAAAGGCGTTCAGAAGCGGAGACAGGGACTGCTACAAAGAGGCCAAGCACAGGTTCACTAAAGAAGTGGACATTGCTAAACATCAGCACTCTGAGAAGATGCAGCAGCAGATCTCAGAGAATGACTCGGCCTCTGTGTGGAAAGGTTTTAGGAATATCACCAACTACAAGCCTAAAACCCCCCACTCCACTGATGACTTGCTCTTGGCCAACACCCTCAACGACTTTTACTGCCGTTTTGACGAGCCATCAGGCAGCCTTCACACCTCCAACGGCCCCAACAATAGAGACACTTTGGACACTCATTCCCCCACCTCTCCCCCCTCCATAGAGCCAACACCACCTTCAAACACTTCACCTACAACACCCCCCTCATCACCCCACACAAAAGAGGATTTCACACCACCTCCTCCCACCACAACTCTTCATATTCATGAAGCAGGTGTGAGGAAGCAGTTTAAGAGTCTGAATGCTCGAAAAGCTCCCGGCCCAGACAGTGTGTCTCCTGCCACCCTCAGACACTGTGCAAACGAGCTGGCCCCAGTGTTTTCTGGCATTTTCAACTCCTCACTGCAGGCATGTCATGTGCCTGCCTGCTTCAAGTCCTCTACCATAATCCCTGTCCCCAAGAAACCTAGGATCACTGGGCTAAATGACTACAGACCCGTGGCTCTGACATCTGTGGTCATGAAGTCATTTGAGTGCCTGGTTCTCTCCTATCTCAAGACCCTCACGGCCCCCCTCCTGGACCCCCTGCAGTTTGCATATAGAGCCAACAGGTCTGTAGATGACGCCATCAACATGGCCCTACACTTCATCCTGCAGCATCTGGACTCGCCAGGAACCTACGCCAGGATCCTGTTTGTGGACTTCAGCTCTGCCTTCAACACCATCCTTCCAGACCATCTCCGAGGCAAGCTTTCCCAGATGAATGTGCCTGATCCCATCTGCCGGTGGATCACTGACTTCCTGACGGACAGGAAGCAGCATGTGAGGCTGGGAAAGAATGTCTCGGACTCCCGGACCATCAGCACCGGCTCCCCTCAGGGCTGTGTTCTTTCTCCTCTGCTCTTCTCCCTGTACACCAACTGCTGCACCTCCACCCACCAGTCTGTCAAGCTAATCAAGTTTGCAGATGACACCACCGTTATTGGACTCATCTCGGACGGGGATGAGTCTGCCTACAGGAGGGAGGTTGAACGTCTGGTGTCCTGGTGCAGCCACAACAACCTGGTGCTGAATGCCCAGAAGACAGTGGAGATTATTGTGGACTTCAGGAAGCACACAGCCCCACTCCCCCCCATCATCCTGACTGACACCCCCATCACCTCTGTGGACTCATTCCGCTTCCTGGGTACCACCATCACCCAGGACCTGAAGTGGGAGCCCACCATCACCTCTGTCATTAAGAAAGCCCAGCAGAGGATGTACTTCCTGAGGCAGCTGAAGAAATTCAACCTGCCAACACGGACGATGATGCAATTCTACACTGCAATCATCGAGTCCATCCTCACCTCCTCCATCACTGTGTGGTACGCTGGAGCCACTATCAGGGACAAACAGAGACTGCAGCGTGTTGTGCGCTCTGCTGAGAAGGTGATTGGCTGCAGACTCCCATCTCAATGTCCCCAAGCTTCAATGTCCATACCTTGGATGTTCAGTGGTTGCAGTGGAGAATGCTTGTGCCTGCGGAAGTCTACCACCAGCTCCTTGGTTTTACTGGCGTTGATCTGGAGGTAGTTCAGCTGGCACCAGTCCACAAAGTCTTGAGTCAGTCCTCTGTGCTCCTTGTCGTCCCCATCAGTGATGAGGCCGACTATTGCAGAGTCATCAGAGAACTTCTGCAGGAAGCACTGGGTGGAGTTGTGGGAGAAGTCTGCAGTGTAGATGGTGAAGAGGAACGGAGCCAGAACCGTTCCCTGTGGGGCCCCCGTACTGCAGACGACCCTGTCTGACACACAGCCCTGAGTCCTCACATACTGTGGTCGGTCGGTGAGGTAGTCCAGAATCCAGGTAGTGAGGTGGTGGTCCACTCCAGAGTTCTCCAGCTTGTCCTTCAGAACCGAGGGAAGAATAGTGTTGAAGGCACTGGAGAAATCAAAGAACATGATTCTCACAGTGCTCCCAGCAGTCTCCAGGTGAGCGAGGGAACAATGTAGGAGGTGAATGACGGCATCATCCGCTCCAATGCCAGGCTGGTAGGCAAACTGAAGTGGGTCCAGTGATGAGCTCACCAGGCACCGAAGCTGAGCCAGGACCAGCCGCTCCAGGGTCTTCATCAGGTGGGATGTCAGAGCCACCGGCCTGTAGCTGTTGAGGTCCTTGGGGCGTGAAGTCTTTGGCACTGGTACAACACAGGAGGTTTTCCAGAGCTGTGGGACTCTTCCCAGCCTCAGGCTCAGGTTGAAGAGGTGTTCCATCACCCCACACAGTTGGTCCGCGCAGGACCTGACGTCCCTCGAGCCGATGCCATCTGGGCCCGCTGCCTTCTTGGCCCGCTGCCTTCTTGGCCCGCTGCCTTCTTGGCTTTAATCCTCCTCAGTTCCCTCCTAACCTGGGTGGTTGAGAGAGACAGGCTGGAGCCTTGTGTTGAGTGTGTATTGGATGCTGTTGTTGGGGGTGGGGAGGAGTGAGCAGGGTGAGTAGAGGAGGTGTGAAGTGTCTGAGGTGTCAGAGGTGGAACAGCAGCAGTAGGGGTGGGTGAGTCTGATGTTGGAGACTGTCTCATGGCTGAATCAAATCTGTTGAAGAAATGATTCAGTTCATTTGCCCACCTCACATCCCTCCCAGGCAGAGTTCTGATGTTTGTGGCCTGAGATGGTTCTGAGGCCTCTCCAGACTTCACCAACGTTGTTTTGCTGAAGCTGGTTCTCCATCTTTTGCCTGTAGCTGTCCTTCCCATTCCTTATCAGTCCCCTCAGCTCTCTCTGCACCCTTTTCAACTCCTCCTTGTCTTTGGATTTGAAGGCCCTCCTCTTCTGCTTGAGGACAGCTTTAATTTCTGGGGTAATCCAAGGTTTGTTGTTGGAGAAACACCGTACAGTCCTGGTAGGTACGGTGTTATCCACACAGAAATTAATATAGTCAGTAATGCATGTAGTAAGGCTGTCGATGTCCTCTCCGTGGTCGTCACAGATCACCTCCCACACAGTCGACTCAAAACAATCCTTACGAGCCTCCTCGCTCTCCTCCAACCATCTCTGCACTGTGCGGGTGGCTGGTGGCTCCCTGCGCACTAAGGGCTCATACACAGGGACAAGGTGCACCAGGTTGTGGTCAGATCTGCCCAGGGGAGGGAAAGGTGATGAACTGTATGCCTCTTCTGCATTGGCATACAGTAAGTCCAGTGTTTTATTGTCTCTGGTTGGGCAGGTCACATACTGGGTGAAGGTGGGCAGTGTGGAGTCCAATGAGGCATGATTGAAGTCCCCTGATATTATGAGAAGGGCTCTCGGAGATTGTGTTTGCAGTCTGCTGACCACAGAGTGGAGAGAGTCACAGGCTGCATCCGCGTTGGCCGAGAGAGGGGGACAATGTGCAGTTTTTTGCGCTATTGGAGGTCTGGGGACCCAGAACCGGTCAGTATCTGGTGTGACCACCATTTGCCTCATGCAGTGCAACACATCGTCGCATGGAGTCTATCAGATTGTCAATTGTGGCCTGTGGAATGTTGGTCCACTCCACTTCAATGGCTGTGCGATGTTGTTGGATATTCGTGGGAACTGGTACACGCTGTCGTATACACCGGTCAAGCACATCCCGAACATGCTCAATGGGTGACATGTCCGGTGAGTATGCTGGCCATGCAAGAACTGGGACATTCTCAGCTGCCATCTGCCCTGAACAATGTGAACCATGATTCATCCGTGAAGCGCACACCTCTCCAACGTGCCAGACGCCATCGAATGTGAGCATTTGCCCACACAAGTCTGTTACGGCGACGAGCTGGAGTCAGGTCAAGACCCCGATGAGGACGACGGGCATGCAGTTGAGCGTCCCTGAGACGGTTTCTGACAGTTTGTGCAGAAATTGTTTGGTTGTGCAAACCAATTGTTCCAGCAGCTGTCTGGGTGGCTGGTCTCAGACGATCTTGGAGGTGAACCTGCTGGATGTGGAGGTCCTGGGCTGGTGTGGTTACACGAGGTCTGCGGTTGTGAGGCCGGTTGGATGTGCTGCCATATTCTCTGAAACGCCTGTGGAGACGGCTTATGGTTGAGAAATGAACATTCAATGCACCGGCGACAGATCTGGTTGACATTCCTGCTGTCAGCATGCCAGTTGCACGCTCCCTCATTGCTTGTGGCATCTGTGGCATTTTGCTGTGAGACAAAACTGCACATTCCAGGGTCGCCTTTTGTTGTGGGCAGTCTGAGGTACACCTGTGCACTACTCATGATGTCAGATCAGCATCCTGATGTGGCACACCTGTGAGGTGGGATGGATTATCTCAATATGGCAGATGTGCCCACTACCACACATTTGGACTGATTTGTGACCACTGTTTGGGAGGGATGGTTATATTGTGTATCTGGAATGAATTTTAGGTCTCTACGTCCATCCCATGGGGAATGGGAGCAGTAACAAAGGTGTTGCGTTTATATTTTTGTTTAGTGTAACAAACTTGAAATGTACCCGTCCCATCTTTATTGTTTTTCTCTGTGCTGTAAATCTTCTGTCTAAGAAGAAATTTGAGGCTGTTCTGAGGATGTGTATTTAAGTTATTAGGCTCAGCAACACACCTATTAACATTCGTTTGAAACCTTTATCAACATTAACAGACTGAACTTAATAACAGGAGTGCATAATTTTAGTAAATTATTATGTAAATCGGGCCATCCAGCTGCGGTGCTGATCGTCACTTGTGCAAAAAATCCTGACAAATGTCACTTGATCATGATCTTGATCAAGTAGCAGATCTGCATCAGATGAGATCAGCTGACTATGTGTGCGTGTGCGTGGTGCGCAAAAGCAGAGTAGTGACAGAATTGATTTGCATTATTGATATTTCAAATCAAATCAAATCACTTTTATTGTCACATCACATGTGCAGGTACATTGGTACAGCACATGTGAGTGAAATTCTTGTGTGCGAGCTTTACAAGCAACAGAGTTGTGCAAAATACAATAATGTAAACAAGCAGAATACAAGAATGGCTACATCTGAAACTAATAAATATATGTACAATATATAATAGCATATGCATTTCTGGATGTGTGTACTAAATATTTTATACTAAATGTTTTTCTACGTGTGTGTGTGTGTGTGTGTGTGTGTGTGTACACATATTTTACAAATTAAATAGAGTAAACAATAAAATAAAATATATAAAAATATACAGAGTTGAATATGTGCAAAACAGCGGCATTACTGTACAGTGTGTAGTGCATAATGTTCAAGTTCCAGTAGTGAAGCTGAGGTGTCTATGACGTGTTCAGCAGTCTGATGGCCTGATGGAAGAAGCTGTCTCTCAGTCTGCTGGTACGGGACCGGATGCTGCAGAACCTCCTTCCTGATGGAAGCAGTCTGAACAGTTTATGGCTGGGGTGACTGGAGTCCTTGATGATCCTCTCCGCTTTCCTCAGGCAGCGCTTCCTGTAGATGTCTTGGAGGGAGGGAAGCTCACCTCCAATTATCCGTTCAGAGCACCGCACTACTCGCTGGAGAGCTTTGCAGTTGTAGGCGGTGCTGTTGCCATACCAGGTGGTGATGCATCCAGTGAGGATGCTCTCAGTGGCACAGCGATAGAAGGTCCTGAGGATGCGGGGGCTCATGCCGAATCTTTTCAGTCTCCTGAGAAAGAAGAGGTGCTGCTGCGCCTTCTTCACTGTTTTGTTTATGTGTACTGACCACTAAGATCCTCAGCCAGATGTACTCCAAGGAACCGGAAGCTGCTCACTCTCTCCACAGCAGCGCCGTTGATGGTGATGGGGGTGTGTACTTCTCTGCACCTCTGGAAGTCCACTATCAACTCCTTTGTCTTTGCGACGTTGAGGGTGAGATGGTTGTCTTGACACCAGTGGGTCAGGGCGCTGACCTCCTCCCTGTAAGCCGTCTCATCACCGTTGGTGATAAGACCCACCACTGTAGTGTCGTCCGCAAACTTCACAATGATGTTGGAGTTGTTAGTGGCTGTGCAGTCGTAGGTGTAGAGTGAGTACAGGAGAGGGCTCAGTACACACCCCTGTGGAGCACCAGTGTTCAGTGTGATGGGGGATGAGGTGATGCTGCCCAGTCTGACCACTTGGCGTCTGTCAGACAGGAAGTTAAGAATCCAGCTGCAGAGGGAGCTGCTCAGTCCTAGATCCTGCAGTTTCCTGTCCAGCTTCGAGGGAACGATGGTATTGAATGCTGAGCTGTAATCTACAAACAGCATTCTCACATACGTGTCTCTCTTCTCCAGGTGTGACAGGGCAGTATGTAGTGTCAGGGCTATGGCATCATCAGTGGACCTGTTGTGGCGGTATGCAAACTGTAGAGGGTCCAGTGAGTCGGGTAGTGCAGAGCAGATGAAGTCCCTGACCAGCTTCTCGAAGCATTTGCTCACGATGGGGGTCAGGGCTACAGGTCGCCAGTCGTTCAATGAGGAGATGGTGGAGGATTTGGGTACAGGGACGATGGTGGCCATTTTGAAGCAGGCTGGGACTACAGACAGAGAGAGGGAAAGGTTGAAGATGTGTGTGAACACTCCAGCCAGCTGAGCCGCGCATGACTTGAGGACGCGGCCGGGAATCCCGTCCGGACCAGTAGCTTTGCGCGTGTTCACCTTCCTGAAGCACTTCCGCACATCCTCCTCAGACACAGTGTGCGCACCGCGGATGACGTCAGTGCGCACACTGTCCGGTCTCATGGTGTTCGCTGTGTCGAACCTAGCGTAGAATACGTTTAGATCCTCACACAGAGAGGCCGTGGTCTGCGGTGTGCTGGGTTTCCCTCTAAAGTCTGCGATCGTGTTTAGTCCCTGCCACATACTCCGAGGGTTGTCAAACTGTTGCTCCACCCTGTCCCTGTACTCACGTTTGGCTGCTTTGATCGTCTTCCGGAGTTGGTAATGTGCATGTTTGTAGTCCGATGTGTTCGCGGATGTGTACCTGCAAATGCATGCTTATTAACACACGGGTACTGTGGGATATATTTTTACTCACCTAAAGCGCTCGTGCTCTCGTCCACTCCCCGCAAAAAATGATCAGCTGTGGCGTCGGTGCTCTCATCGCATGCGATGGAGTAAACATCAAAAGCACAGCTTTATCAGACAGTTGCAGTTTAATGTTGGCTGACGAGTCTTCAATGTGTCGCACGACTGGATTTCTGGACACGCTGACGTTGTTGAAGTCCTGCCCTTTTTCCACATTATTTCAGTGACTTTAACGAGGCCGTGTTTTATGAGGTCTCCATCTGAAAAAGGCTCGCCATGTCTTGTGATGAGTTGGGCGACCTCATAGCTGGCTATCGGAGCCTTTTCCTGGACCTTTTGAGCACCAAATAAATACTGTTGCTGACCCTGCAGGAGAGCTACCATTTGCTTTACTTTCTGCTCTGGCTCAGCACCAGTGCAGGATGCACAGGCCTGATGTTTGGTTTCATAATGACGTCGTACATTATCCTCTTTCATAACTGCCACAGTTTCAGTGCAGATCCAACAGACACACGTCCCCTTGAATTCTTTTGAAGAAATATTCACTCTCCCACCGTGTCTGAAATTTTCTGCACTCACTTTCTACCTTTCGCTTCGTTTGTTCTGCCATGTTTAGTAACTTGGGGTAAATTTCTTCTGTGATTGTCCTTTTTGGTGGAGCAACTGCCACCTCCCCCTGGAGTTAAAACTAAGAAGTGCAATACACTCAAGCAAAAGTTGAAGTGCGGCCATATTCTATTCTATTTATAAAATTACTTGCGGGCCAATTAAAACTGGACGGCCCACGGGCCGGAGTTTGGACACCCCTGACTAAGGGGAAAGCAATTGGTCATACATAAAACAAAGAAAGAAAAAGTCACAAGTATTTCTAAATGTTTTTAGCACAAGAATCTTCTGAAAGGAAATAATCAGATTTGTGATGGTGAACTTCATAAACTGTAAGTGATCAGTCTTTATTCAGGGTTTGGATGTACATGTTTATAACATAGTTCTACATGTCGTCAGATTGTTTTGCAGTTGTGTGTGGATTGTGTGCATGTGTGAGTCCTCAAAAGGTACATACAGATCACTGCTCACATTTGTAAATCTTGTGGGTCATGTCCACGTCTGTAAACTGCATGCAGCTCATAGCTGTGAAATGGAGCAACATTGTTGATTTTCATGTGTTCTCTGTAACAGTTTCTCAAACAGCTCCAGCTGCTTTGCAAGCTGGGCATCCAAATGTGCTGGATCACTGAGGGTCACAATATTTCTTCTTCTACATATTTGTCATTTCTATTTAAAACACTGGCCTTTTAAATACTTTGACATTTTGTATTTTTTCCCTGAAGTGACTTTAGTGTATTTAATGAAAATACTAAAATACTTAAAAAAAAATACATTTAATTCTCCTTTGTCCAGCTTATTATCCTGGTAAGGTATCTGCTACTGTGATGCCTGACAGAAAATGTATTTAATTAAAATTAGAAGAAAAAAAATGAAATCCAAGTATGATCTTAGTTTGCGTTGTCTTTTTCTTATTAACACACTTATTTTCTAATTTTTATAATAATTCCCTCATCAATGTATATGGATATAAAACTCATGTTTATAAAGCTATACACACAGAGCACACTCATCAATGATCAATTATTGGTGTGTTGTAATCAGAAAGACAGACTGATTGAGATTTCAGTAATGATGAAGAACGCAGCACAGCAAACACAGTAAACTGCTGAAACCATGTTTCAGTTTATTTATATAGCATCAACAAAAGTTTCCTCAAGGTGAGGTGTATTCCCTACAGTAACACAGAGAAAAAAGAGAAAACCCAACAATCATCTGACCCGAGGGTTTCTAAGATTTTCAGGGCCGAGTACAATAACCTCAGTTTTATCTGAATTAAGAAGCAGAAAGTTAGCGGCCATCCAGGTCTTTATGTCTTTAAGACATTCCTGCAGTTTAACTCATTGGTGTGTGTTATCTGGCTTCATAGATAGATAGAGCTGGGTGTCATCTGCATAGCAGTGAAAATGTATGTTATGCCTTCTAATGATGCTGCCTAAAGGAAGCATGTATAATGTAAACAGAATTGGTCCTAGCACTGAACCCTGTGGAACTCCATACTATGTAACAGCATGACAAGAGTTGATGCCACTAAACACAATGGAAAATCTCTGATTTAAGAGATGATTAAGCTAACTGACCCTCACTGCACTGTATTCCAGCCTTAACCCTAACCTTAATCATGTTAGATAGTGTTTTCCAAAGCGATTCATGATGAGAAAGTAAGATGAATGTACATGTGTAGATTCATTCCAAATGGTTCTCATGTATCCAAACGCATAACATAAAGAAGAATTAGGTGGACAAAAGCGCAACATACCAACGATTTGTCACATAGCGTCGGTATGTTAGGTTTTGGGATTAGAACATGTTGTGTAGGCAGATTGCTCTGTGTTTAAAAAGACAGGCCGGAAAAGCAGTTAATAAGCACTGATTAAATCAAAGTAAGCATCACTCTGATTCTGAATTCAAAAAGAAGTTTCTCCACTTTGACTTACTTACTTTAACCATCAGAGCTTCTGCACAGTGTCATCAAATCTGGATGTTTGTCACTAACAGTCAATGATTTTAGTGATGAAGAAATGTGTTCACAGACAGAGGAAGAGGAAGAGGAGTGGTGTTTGTGAGGACGTCCTGAAGGATCCAGTCTCTACCTGCTGTGGACACTGGTTCTGCAGACAATGCATCTCCTCATACTGGGACCAGTCTGCTTCATCAGGAGACTCCTCCTGTCCCCAGTGTGGAGAAAGATCCAGAACCAGAGCTGCACTGCAGACAGCCAGTCAGAGCAGCTGTGTACAAAGTAAGACTGAACATCTGTCTGCTGATGGACTCATTTCTGAAAACTGGACTTCTTGTGTTGTTCAGACATTGAAGAGTTTTCTTTCTGTTTTTCTTTCTTTCAGCAGATGTTGGTCTGCAGGAGGTTTTAGATGAACATAAGATCAGTCTGAGGAGGAGATGTGAACGTGTGACTGAAGGAAGTGATGAAACAGGAAGTAGAACCCTCCTGAATAGGATCTACACTGAGCTCTACATCACAGAGGGACAGAGTGAAGAGGTTCATACCCAACATGAGGTGAGGCAGCTGGAGACAGCTTCCAAGATGGACGCCCTCCATGACGCTCCAATCAGGTGCCAGGACATCTTTAAAGCCTTACCTGACCAACAGAGACCCATCAGAGTGGTTCTGACCAACGGCGTGGCTGGTGTTGGAAAAACCTTCTCAGTGCAGAAGTTCACTCTGGACTGGGCAGAGGGCTTGGAGAACCAACATGTCAGTGTGGTGGTTCTGCTTTCATTCAGGGAGCTGAACCTGATCAGAGATGAGCAGTACAGTCTTCTGGAGCTGCTCCATGTTTTCCATCCAACATTACAGAAGGTCTCAGCAGAGAAGCTGGCTGTCTCTCAGCTTCTGTTCATCTTTGACGGCCTGGATGAAAGCAGACTTTCATTGGATTTCACCAACAGGAAGCTGCTGACTGATGTCACACAGAAGTCATCAGTCAGCCAGCTGCTGACAAACCTCATCCAGGGGAAGCTGCTTCCCTCGGCTCTCGTCTGGATAACTTCCCGACCTGCAGCAGCCAATCAGATCCCTCCTACATGTGTTGACAGGCTAACAGAAGTACGAGGATTCACTGACGCCCAGAAGGAGGAGTACTTCAGGAGGAGATTCAGTGATGAAGAGCGGTCCAGCAGAATCATCTCCCACATGAAGACATCCAGGAGCCTCCACATCATGTGTAGAATCCCAGTCTTCTGCTGGATCACTGCTACAGTTCTGGAGCACATGTTGACTACAGAGCAGAGAGGAGAGCTGCCCAAGACCCTGACTGACATGTACTCACACTTCCTGCTGGTTCAGACAAAGAGGAAGAAGAACAAGTACCACGAGGGACGTGAGACGAGTC
The DNA here is from genome assembly GCF_057381845.1 of Rhamphochromis longiceps. Classification (NCBI taxonomy): domain Eukaryota; kingdom Metazoa; phylum Chordata; class Actinopteri; order Cichliformes; family Cichlidae; genus Rhamphochromis; species Rhamphochromis longiceps. The sequence goes on along the minus strand of NC_140577.1, from coordinate 37,523,924 downwards.
CACAGGAGCTCACGGAGGCTGACAGGGAAGTTCTTCTGAAGCTGGGGAGGCTGGCGTTTGAACATCTGGAGAAAGGAAACATCATGTTCTACCAAGAAGACCTGGAGCAGTGTGGTCTGGATGTGACAGAGGCCTCGGTGTACTCAGGAGTTTGTACAGAGATCTTCAAAAGAGAGTGTGTGATCTTCCAGAAACCAGTCTACTGCTTTGTTCACCTGAGCATTCAGGAGTTTCTGGCTGCAGTCTACATGTTCCACTGTCACACCAACAGGAAGACAGAGGTGCTGAAGATGTTCCTGGGAAAAAAATTCAAGGAGTCATCTCTGGATATTTTTTTGATGGAAACAGTAATAAAATCCTTCAGGAGTAAAAATGGCCACCTGGACCTGTTTGTTCGCTTCCTTCATGGCCTCTGTCTGGAGTCCAACCAGAGACTCTTAGGAGGTCTCCTGGGTCAGACAAAGAACAGTCCAGGAACCATCCAGAGAGTCATTAAGAGTCTGAAGAATAACAAGAAGGTAAAAATCTCTCCTGACAGAAGCATTAACATCTTCCACTGTCTGATGGAGATGAACGACCTCTCAGTACATCAGGAGATCGAAAAGTTCCTGAAATCAGAGAAGAGATCAGAGAAGAAACTCTCTATGATCCAGTGCTCAGCCCTGGCCTTCATGCTGCAGATGTCAGAGGAGGTTCTGGATGAGCTGGACCTGCAGAAGTACAAAACTTCAAAGGAGGGACGACTGAGACTGATTCCAGCTGTGAGGAACTGCAGAAAGGTTCGGTGAGTCCAGATGTGATCATTGATAAGTGTAGGTTAGTTTAATTTTTCAAATATAAATCTGTCTTCTGTTATTAGAATCTCCTCCAAACAGCCCTCACTTATAAAGGGCTTTACAAACACAAACATTTCAGCAAACAGCTGAATTTTTCCTGTTTCAGTGCAGTTAGTCAAATAGCAAACAACCTCTGACTGCTAAAGAAACAGATGGTGAAAGTTGTCAGTATATCCCCCGTTCTTAACATAAAACTCATTGTTGCAGCACAAAAGTGATCCCCTTACACTGATTTTCAGTTTTTTAGCAAAGTTCAATCTATACTTCCTATTATAGAGGCTTATAAGTAACTTGCACCTTTAAGCCAACCTTATATATTGTCTTCTCTTTATGGTAGACTTGGATATCGATACACTTACCTCCTGGAGAGTGTTGTTCAGGTGGTTGGCTGTTGTGAAGGGGTTACTCCTTACACTGTCTTTAAGGGAAAGACCAGCCACCCTACAGAGAAAGCTTATTTCTGCCACTTTTCCGTACCCGCAATTTCGTTCTTTTGGTCACTACCCAACGCACACTCATAGGTGATGGTAGTAAACTGAGAGCTTTGTTTTGATGCTCAGCTCTCTGTTCACCTCGAAAGATCAGTACAGTGTCTGCATCACTGTGGCTGCACCAATCTCCCACTCCCTCTCCCCTTACTTGTGAATAACACCCCGAGATACTTAAACTCCCGCACTTGGGGCAAGAACTCGGTGAGCACTCCAACCTTTTCAAGCTGAGGACCATTGCCTCACATTTGGAGGTGCTAATTCTCATTCCCACCATTTCACACTTGGCTTGTGAACTGTTCCAGTGTAAGCTTGAGACCATCACCTGATGAAGCCAACAGAACCACATCATCTGCAAAAAGCAGAGATGAGATTCTGAGACCACCCAAATGGGGGATGAAGGGCGCTGTCACTCTTGGAGCTTGGCACGCGCCCTTCATCCCCCAGTTTCCATTCCAGCGCCACTGTAGATTTAGGAGCAGAGCGAGTCGTACACTCCTGTAGTCTTCCTCAACATCACTTTATTTTGGACTTTGCTGTTGTGCAAAATCTCCTCATGACGATCTCTTGGAAGTCCATTGGCACAGCCCTCTGTGGGCTGAAAGTGGTCCCTGCTTCTTACTGGTCCTCTTGAAGCCTTCTCTTCTGGTCTTCTGCATCTCAGTCTCTCCTTCCATATCCGTCATGTCATGGTCCCTGCTAATTAAAAAATGAAAACTCCCCCAGAAAACCGTCTTTTGCCACATGGCCCTTGCCATGTGTCAACTTAACACAATTAGACATGCACAATAAAGTTGCGCATTGTCTCTTAGAAATTCCAGGAGTAGCTGCACTCCAAGCCTGTAGCCCTGTCATAAGAAAAAAACATTAGCCAGTGGTGTGTGCTGCTGTAAATCATGTGATTAAATCACATGATTAACCCTCAGCTGTGGAAAAAGTGATGTAGATGTTAGCACAGTGCATCTGTATGCACACTTTCTCACAGGGACATTTGCATTGTAAACAATACAAGGTCATGAATAACACACTGCTGGTAATTTCACAGACACAGAAAGTGGCATTTAAAAGGTTAAGTCGGCCCAAAGCTTCTTTCTGCTCCTGTAAAAAGAGACATACATAAACCCACCCTTTTGTCACATCTAGGTGGAGGTGCAATCTTGCATACTGGTGTCAAGTCAGTCAAGCTTTTGTCAGTCCAGTCAGTTCCCCATTTTTTATTGCTGATAGCAGAACCTCTCGTGTTGCATTAAGTTTCTAATGCCAGCAGTATGACGCCATTTCAAAAAAAGAAAACAAATTTAGACTGGATTACCTCGCTGAATCCTTTTAGACAGGGACTTGCTATCTGATTGTCTCCAAAATATGTGACTTTCTCCAGAGCCCATTTTAATGTGAAGAAGCTCACCTGTGATTGTTCCCGACAACATGTTGTGTAGCGCTTTCGATTCTGATCGTGCAGGCCTGCTTAAACAAGAGAGATTACCAAAAAAAACTTGCAGTGCACAGTTCAAAAATAAAACAATGTGAAGGCCTATTTCTAGGGCTTTCCTAAGCATTCTCTTTCTCTTAGAATGACAGATCAAAACAAAACTAATTGGCAGGTTCAAAGTGGTACCAAAAGAAAATGCATCAGTAAATCCCCAAAACTTTCATCCACCAGTCACACACCTCACACAACAGCAATATTCTATTAGATGATGAGTTTCTTCCCATGTAACCACATGTGCGTCATGATAAGACCTCCCCCACACATCAGAAACAAGAAACTCAATAATCTATTAGTCTCCACTCATCTGACCCCCCTGCAGCATTCTGTTCACCCCTGCAATGATTCAATCGTCCTTCCCCAAAAATAATACTAGTTCACTAGTCTATGTATCACTTCTTAACCCACTAAGTGAACCGGACAAGATGATGGTAACAGAAATGCATGCTTAAAATACAATTTGATCTCCATGAGCTTCATTGCATGTGTGTTTGTGTTAGTGGGATTAAACCGTTTTTCTGTGTAATTTTTGTGTACATCTCCTCTTTGCGGTGCTCCAGACACTTTTCAATTCTCCACGCAAGGCAGTCATTTTTCTTCCCCGTTTCCTAAACCCAAATTTAATTTCTCACACTAAAACAGCTTCCTCCATGTCCTCCCCTGCTCCTTCGACTGTGGTCTCGTCTCCCCCCCTTGCAGCAGTCCAGTGAGAGTCAGTTGTCTTTCAGCTTTGTCCTGTGTTTTCCACTGTCTCATCTTGCCATTTTACTCCAAAAGTGGCAAATGTCACAATGAGACAGCCTTCTCAAAGGTCCCTTTACACACAGTGAAGTTGTAGCTTGTTGGAAACGCATCTCTATCCATCAAGTCATGATGATGCCGTTTTTCTGTTTTTCTCCTTGCTGCCGCTGTCTTGCACAGCTGCTGCTGCTGCTGGACCTTTTCTTTTACCGCTCAGGACGCTGCTGTTGTCTATTGGTCTGCAATTGTTGTTGCTTTTGGAACTGCGTTTCTTGTCTTAGGGTGAGAAACACATGGAAATTAAGCTGTAAAACAATTCAGCGAAAACTCGGCCTGAGTGTTTCTAATGGCATTAACCTATAATTTTCTTCCAACTGCTGTACGTAGAAAATTGATCCAAGTCTGCTCTTCACCTGCACGTGACACACTGAGAGACATTCATCATTCTCATCACTGCTTAAACAACACATCTCCTCTCTCTGGTTTTGAACTCTCCTTTCTTAAAAACCCAGAAAGTGAGATTGTAGTTGTTCTAGGCTGAGAATCACAAAACCATTTTCCTACTATTATTGCTTATTTTCCTCAACAATGCTGCTAAATTTCTGCCTGCAGTACCACCACCTTTTGCTAGTCGGAGACAATTCCTCTCACGCACATTTCTACACTCCTCTTTTTTCCTTTTGTTTTTTTTTTCATTTTCATTGTTTTTACCCCACTATTTTACAGTTTGTATACCTTACACCTTACATTAAAGTATTAACTTGTTCAACATTTCTTTTCCTTTCTCCCCAACTGTTCTTCTACCTTTCAATTGGTTCATGCTCAGGGATCTCACACAACCATTCTCTGCCATCTAACACAACATACTTTTACCCAGTTCTTACCATACAGTCACATATTGAGTTTTGTCCCTGGCCGCCTGGTGGAAGTCCCGCCACCGTACTGGATCCAGTTTCCCTTTACTACATGAGGCATCCCCCGTGAGGTTCCTTGCCAAGGAACGAACACTGCCGCACTGTAGTACGCAGAAATGGTTCCCGACAGTGTACCTGAACCGCCGTCCCTGTGGCGTACTTGGACCGAACACAGGCCTGGGGCGGCTTCTCCCCAACAAAGTGCTTGAGCCACTGTCCTTGTGATAGACCGTACCCAGCACAAGCATGGGGCCCCCAGCTGCCAGGATTTTCTCTCTGGAGACTCGAACTCTGGAGTCGGCAAGTGTTCCCCTCCTCGGCCAGACTAAAACTCTTCATGACTGTATACACGTTAGCTACAACTCACCCATCTGCAGGAATCCCCTCAAAGTCGATGGTCTCTGTGGTGGCTAAAACACACGGCTCCGTGACTCCTCCATTTCCCTTGTTTCAACAGCCGGTAGGACAAAGGTACCTTTTCCTCAGGGGTGATCAGCCCATCCACAGCACCGTTGTTCAGTGACCACACGGACCATCCTGTTCATGACACCATCTTGTTTTGGAAGTTTTTCATTAAATAAAGCCTGCAGACAAGCGGTGAGCGATAGCTAACATTATTTAATCAAAACGAAGAATAGAAAACAAAGCTTGGTGGAGAGCATGCATGATCGCAGGGCAGATGGTCAGCAGAGTCTCCCTGAGCCTAGCATGGCTCTCAGTTAAATACCTTCTCCAGGAACAAAATGCAGTACACAGCTGTTTCACACCTTAAGGTTCACACAGCCTTGCTACCTCCCAGAGTCCTCAAAGAGACAAAAGACTCTTCCCGTGGAGTTGTCTGCTTCACCCCAACTTCCTTACCAGACCCCCCCCCCCCCCCCCCCCATCTGTCTAACTGCATGAGTGTGAGACATGCTAAAATCCAGTGGCACTAAGGCATTATACGATAACATAATGTGAATAATACATAAATAAAAGAAATTCTTAAACAACAGCCAAACACAGTAAGAGGAGCTGAAGCACAGATGTGAAGAGCAGATGTTGATCAGATTATGACCTCACTCTGTTTTGTCTTCATGTACATTCAGTCTGTGTTTATAATGCAGATTTTCTGCTTCTATAATAACACATTTTATATTTTCTATCATCACAGACTGACTCAGTGTCGACTCTCAGAGACTCACTGTGAAGTTATGGCCTCAGCTCTGAAGTCCAACCCCTCCCATTTGACGGAGCTGGACATGAGTTACGACGACCTGCAGGATTCATCAGTGAAGCTTCTGTGTGCTGGACTGGAGAGTCCAAACTGTCGACTGGAGACTCTGAGGTGAGTTCACTGACTGCAGCTGTCATTGTTTTTGTATATTTCAGATATTTGATGTTTGAAACTTAATTTAGTTCCTCAATGTTCAGGATGTGTCTGAAGACAAATGTGAAGAAGTTTGAGTGCTTTAAGAAATGCTGTCTTTCCAAACAACTGAAAGGGACAGAAAAAGAAAAGAAAGACATGAATGTCAAAGCTAAGAAAGCTGATCTGGCTGCTACAGAGACGACCCACACAGCTGCTGTGGTGAGGTGTGTTAAAGCAGAGGAACACGGAGCAGCCTAACACAGGCCCAAACATGACAACAAAGCAGGATTCAGGCTCTGTGAGAGGATTTCAAACAGAAGCTGGAGAAGGGAAAGGACTCTGTTGGAATGACTACAGAAAGCAGGCAGCTGAGACCAGTCCAAGTGTTTCCATGGAGCCCAGTCTAACATTCATTTATACACTAACCTACAGAAGTGAATGGGAAGTGAAGCCATAGTTTCAAATGTAGAAATAGTTCTCAGTTTATTTACAGAGTTTGATACAGTTCTTGAGGAAATGAGAAATGTTCCAAACAGCAGCTGAGGTGAAATCTGCTTCACAAAGTTGAATCCAATTCCAATAGTTTGTGATGCACTTGAACGCAGCACGAGCAGTTCACTGCCTAACCCCACAGAGACTGTCAGTCTGGACTTTTCTTTATTTCTATTGGCTGTCAGTGAGATTTCAGAGCAATCAGAGACTGTGGGTCTGTGTATGAAGTATAATTCATGTGCAGTTGTTGAAGCTGTAGAGTGAGAAATGGCGGTTTTGGGGTATTTCCTGTTTTCATTGTCCTTCTTGTGCTGATGAAAATGTTTATTGACGTGCAAATTCATTCTTCAACGCTCGATTCTGCCTGAACAACGTGAAAATTTTTCGTATTTTTGTATAACACAATTCAACACACTGAAGCATCAGCCTGTTCCATTATCCAACAATGAAAACAGGAAACAGACAGCTGGCCTTCAAAGTAAAAGCTGCTCCTTTTGAAACATGTTGGCGGTAAAATGTAAGAAGAGCTGAAGCACATAAATGATTTAGGCGCCTAAATATTAAACACAGTTGAAATATTTGTGTAAGTGTTGCACAGCTGATGGCCGATGGCTGCAGCTGCTGGAGTGTTGTGAGTGTTGGGATTCAGGTGTAGATGTAATGACTCCTTCATCACATTTATTCCTTCCATAAATCTCCTTTTTCTCTCACTTTGGCTCAGCTTTATTAAAAATATAAGACCTGTTTTCACTTTGTGAAAAAATCTCAGGCTCTTTCTGCCCGTGTCTGACACCTGTTGCATTATGGGTAACAGGGATTCCAGGCCAGCCACTCAGAGTAGAGTTTGACAATAAAGCCAAAGATGGCTTTATTGTCAAAGATGCCAAAGATGTTCCAAGATGGCGCCGGTGTACGTGGCTTGCCGTCCTCGGCTACATCTGCTTCGCTGCTTTTTACTCTCTCTACGCTCTTTATGGACCTTGGCATTGTATTTTTTTATCCTTTTAGTTGTATGCTCATCTAATGGCTGTGCACTGATTACATACGACAGGCAAACACTTTTAAATCTAAGACTCTCTCATTCCTCTCGGCCTGATCCTTGCTGGAACCTGGGTGACGCCACCGCGCCCCGACCGGACCCTCCGACCGGCTTCCTCCACCTACCTATTCCGAATCTACACAAGAAACGCTATAGGAAACGCGGTAGAAGGAGCGGCCGTCGTGTTCGCCTCAGGGTCTACTTTAAAGCCAGAGCCACAGGCTACCCACATGCCAGCCTGGATATTTTATCTTCTTTCCCTCCTTCCCAGGAGCGCTCTGATGCTAAGTTGCTCACCCACCGTTGGATCTGCTCGGCCGAACACGAAGTCTACCCTGCGATTCCTGTGGCATGTTTTCCTGCTCGGGTTTGGATAACATCGCTCCGACGTGGCGTTTGCCGAAGCAAACTAAGTGTCCTACGACGCACCACCCGTGGCGACTTAGCCCCTAGGATACGGATGGCATTGCTTAATGTCAGGTCGCTGGTCAATAAGACCTTTCTCTTAAATGAATTCATCTCCACTAATGGGATTGATGCTTTATTCCTGACTGAAACCTGGATTCGTCCTGGTGAGTTCATCCCTTTTACCGAACTTCTTCCGTCGGACTGTGTTGCTTTTAGCTCGCCAAGGCTTACTGGTAGGGGTGGCGGCGTAGCCTCAGTCTTTAAGAATTCTTATGCAGTTTGGCAGCTACCCTCACCTACCTACTCTAGCTTTGAAGTCCAATTATTGGAGATGACTGTATCCACGACCACACTCTGCGTGGTGGTTTATCGACCTCCTAAATATAGCAAATATTTTATCACGGACTTTGCTGATCTGCTAGGCTCCGTTCTTTTTAAGTATGGTTGTGTTCTCATTGTCGGTGATTTTAACATACACACTTGCTGTAAGGATGACTCATTTGCTAAAGACTTCCTTGCTTTAACGGACTCTTTTAACCTGGCTCAGTGGGTTAATGACCCAACGCATGTTAAAGGACGTACTTTGGACTTGGTTTTCTCATATGGTCTGGACATTTGTATCAAGGATATAAGTGACGCTGGGATCTCGGATCATTTCCCAGTTATATTTGATACTGGCTTATGCACTAATGAACTACATCCTGCGGCTCCCCTTCGCCCGCTACGTGTAATTAATGCTGAAGCGATGTCAAACTTCTCTATGTTTTTCTTGGATTCTGCATCTGTCACTCTCGACTGCTGTTCTTTTCACTCGGTTGATGACTGTGCTAATTCCTTGCTATCGCTATTTTCTTCAATCCTTGATACTGTTGCCCCCATTAAGATGAAGCGCCCTAGAACCTACTCTCAGTGCTGGCTTAATGACACTACGCGCGCCTTACGTCGCATGTGTCGGCGCGCTGAGAGAAGGTGGAAAAAAGATAAACTTCAGGTTTCCCATGACATGCTATGGACTAGCCGCTTAAAATTCCAAAGTGCTGCTAAAACGGCCAAAGCGTCCTTCTTGTCCAAAATCATCCTGGCCAATGACCATAACCCCCGTACCTTATTTAAAACTTTTAACTCTGTGGTTAACCCTACCCCGGACATGCCTTTAATTTATTCTCAGGCTCTTTGTGAGCGATTCCAAATTCACTTTTTAGAAAAGGTCTCATCTCTTAAGTCCTCCCTTCCCCCTGCTTTATATCCTCTCCCCATTCCTGAGTGCATTTCAACTTTCCACCAGTTTGAGCCTGTGTCACTTTTGACTCTTAAGCGGCTAGTTGCTCAAATGAATAACACCAATACTGTGCTTGACATTCTTCCATCTCGTTTAGCTAAGGACTGTTTTGATGTAATCGGACCTAGTATCCTATCTCTTATGAACTTTTCCTTGCTCTCAGGCTGTGTTCCTTTGGCCTTTAAGCATGCTGTAGTCCACCCGTTTCTTAAAAAAAGAAACTCTGACTGTTATGACCTTTCAAACTACAGACCGATCTCTAAGCTTTCGTTCTTGTCCAAGATCCTGGAGAGACTAGTTCTCTCCCAGCTCCAGGCGTTCTTGGACACAAACAATATTGCTGAGAAATTTCAATCTGCCTTTAAGCCATTGCATAGCACTGAAACAGCGTTGGTTAAAGTTCTTAATGATATTCTTGTAATCACTGATACTGGACCTCTCTTCGGCCTTTGATATGGTGGACCATAACATTTTATTACTAAGACTTGAGCACACTGTGGGTATTAGAGGCACTGCCCTCGACTGGTTTAAATCATACCTCGCTGATAGATCCTTATCAGTTCACTTAGGCACCTTCTCCTCTTCCTCCGCTCCGGTCTGTTGTGGTGTGCCTCAAGGATCAGTTTTAGGCCCTATTCTCTTCTCATTGTATTTGCTCCCTCTAGGCGCAATCTTTGAAAAATACAATATCGCCTTCCACTGTTATGCCGATGACATACAGATCTATTTTGAACTTACTGACGACCTTGCTGTGTCCCTGCACTACTTTCAAGAATGCATGTGGGAGGTCAAAGAATGGTTCCTGAGTAATTCCCTCGTTTTAAATGATAAGAAGACTGAGATTGTGGTGTTCAACAGTAAAATCCCTCGTGCCCAACTCTGTGCTGCCCTGGGTTCCTTTGCTAGCTTTTCTTGCGACTATGTCAGTAACTTGTACTGCAGGATAGCTCGCTCAAACTCGATAAGCAAGTGTCTGCTGTAGTGAGATCTAGCTTCCACCAACTGCGCCTTATCTCTAAGGCTAGGCATTATGTTCCGCATGAGGACCTGGAGAGGCTTATTCACGCTTTTGTGACCTCCAGGTTGGATTATTGTAACTCCTTGCACGACGGTCTTCCCTCTTCTCTTCTTCTTAGACTGCAAACAGTCCAAAATGCAGCAGCCCGCCTTTTGACTGGTACCAGGAAATTCTGCCATATTACTCCTGTCCTAGCTAGCTTGCACTGGCTGCCCATAAAGTACCGTATTCAATTTAAAATATTACACCTTACTTTCAAAACTATTAATAAATTAGCGCCAAGTAATCTTAGTGAACTTCTCAAACCACATACTCCTGCTAGAACACTCAGATCTGCCACTCAGCTACTTCTGACCCAACCCAGATCTCGGCTGAAGTCCCGGGGTGACCGTGCGTTTGCTCTGGCTGCCCCGGTACTGTGGAATACCCTTCCTCTCGACCTCTGCGCATCTGATTCCATTGCACTGTTCAAATCACGACTAAAAACCCACTTATTCAATCTTGCCTTTCCCTCTAGTTAATATTTCTTTTATGATTTTATATCATGCACTTTTATGCTCATTTAAATTGTTGTTTGCTCTGTACCTGTTGCTTTCCTATGTATCAGTGACAGTTATCTGCTTGCATACTTAGTAGTTGCTTTGGTCCTATTTCTATTATCCTCCTCCTATACTCTATCTTACTTGTTAAGCACCTTGGCATACCCTTGGTTTTTAAGTGTGCTTTATGAATAAAGTTTATTATTATTATTATTATTATGGCCTCCAGTGAAGGTGGAACATGATGGCTGACATGACTGCAGACTGGAACCTGAACCAGGATCTGCCAGTTCCATGTAATCCCATCATTTTAATGTCGTTATGTTCTTCAGATGTGGAAACATCACTGCCTATTTTATAGTTCACACTAAATCCATGATGGCTCCATGTGGCCACGGCTGGATGAGCCCTGGGCACAAATGTGTGATGGACCCTCGCCAGCTGGATTTGAGTGCTCGACTTCTTTTCCTTCTTCAATAATCAGACATACAGGGCACACAGCGTGTACAGAACAGCTGAAATCATTATGGAGGCCTCACTGGAATATGGAAAGGAAGCATCACAGTACAGCTTCACTAAAGCATTAAAGTTTCTGATATGAAATGAGAAATGAAGCAGCCAGAGCTTTTTCATGAGTGGAAATCCACTGTGAATGTGAGCTGCTGCTACAGCCTCCAGACAACTTTAATGGAAGTGTGATGTTTTCAGCTGGAGATTTTTTAGTATTAATTTTCTTTCTTTAAGGAATCCATGAGAGTGACTATTTCCATGAGGCAGTCTTCAACATCGGCTGCAGACTCACCCACCCCCACTGCTGCTGTTCCACTTCTGACACCCCAGGTGTTTCACATCCAATACACATTCAACACAAGGCTCCAGCCTGTTTCTCTCAACCACCCAGGTCAGGAGGGAACTGAGGAGGATTAAAGCCAAGAAGGCAGCGGCTCCAGATGGCATCAGCTCAAGGGTTGTCAGGTCCTTCACAGACCAACTGTGTGGGGTGATGGAGCACCTCTTCAACCTGAGCCTGAGGCTGGGAAGAGTCCCACAGCTTTGGAAAACCTTTTGTGTTGTAACAGTGCCAAAGATTTCACCCCCCAAGGACCTCAACAGTTACAGGCCGGTGGCTCTGACATCCCACCTGATGAAGACCCTGGAGCGGCTGGTCCTTTCTCAGCTTCGGCACCTGATGAGCCCCATACTGGACCCACTTCAGTTTGCCTACCAGCCTGGCATTAGAATGGATGATACCGTCATTCACCTCCTACATCGTTCCCTCGTTCACCTGGAGACCACTGGAAGCACTGTGAGAATCATGTTCTTTGATTTCTCCGGTGCCTTCAACACTATTCTTCCCACGGTCCTGAAGGACAAGCTGGAGACCTCAGGAGTAGACCATCACCTCACTACCTGGATTCTGTACCACCTCACCAACCGACCACAGTATGTGAGAACTCAGGGCTGTGTGTCGGACAGGGTCGTCTGCAGTTCAAGGCCCCCAAAGGAACGGTTCTGGCTCTGTTTCTCTTTACCAGTTACACTGCAGACTTCTCCCACAACTCCACCGAGTCCTTCCTGCAGAAGTTCTCTGACAACTCGGCAATAGTCGGCCTCATCACTGATGGGGATGACAGGGAGTACAGAGAACTGACCCAAGACTTTGTTGACTGGTGACAGCAGAACTACCTCCAGATCAACACCAGTAAAACCAAGGAGCTGGTGGTAGACTACCGCTCAACATCCACTTCCACAACATCCACTCGTCTGCAATGGCAGACAAGTGGATGTTGTGGAAGTGGATATATATATATATATATATATATATATATATATATATATATATATATGTGGTGTGGGGTGTTCCCCACGAGCACATCAAGACCTCCACCGACTTCACCGAAAAGGTTCAGAAACTTACCCTGGATCCAGATGAAACCATGGTGTCCTTTGATGTAGTCTCTCTCTTCACTTGCATACCCACCACGGAGGCCGTGGAGACGGTCAGAAAACGATTACAAGAAGACAGCTCCTTGGAGGACAGGACCAACTTCACACCCGATCAGATCTGCACACTGTTAGACCTCTGCCTCACCACTACATATTTCAAATACAACGAAGGCTTTTACAGACAAAAACATGGCTGTGCCATGGGCTCCCCCGTGTCACCTATTGTAGCCAACCTTTACATAGAGGAAGTGGAAAGGAAGGCTCTTGGCTCTTTCAAAGGAAGAGTACCCAGCCACTGGTACAGATATGTGGACGACACCTGGGTCAAAATCAAGACACAAGAAGTGGAATCCTTCACTGCGCACATTAACGCTGTGGATAAAAACATCAAGTTCACCAGGGAAGACACAAAGGACAACTGTTTGCCTTTCCTGGACTGCGCCGTGCACATTGAAGAGAACGGCAAACTCAACATCGAAGTTTACCGGAAGCCCACACACACGGACCAGTACCTCCTTTTTGACTCCCATCACCCTCTGGAACACAAACTTGGAGTAATTAGGACCCTACACCACCGGGCAGAACATGTTCCCTCTCAACCTGAAGGAAAAAAGAAGGAACACACAAATGTAAAGGAAGCACTCAAAACATGCGGCTATCCTAAATGGGCGTTTTTAAAGTCAGCAAAGAGGCACAGAAAAGAAGACCAGACACCAGCGAAGGAGGATAAGAAGGACAGACGCAACAACATTGTCATCCCCTATGTAGCCGGTGTATCAGAAAAACTCAGGAGAGTTTTCTCCAAGCATGACATCCCAGTGCATTTCAGACCCAGCAACACACTCAGACAGAAACTGGTTCACCCGAAAGACAAAACGCCAAAACACAAACTTAACAACGTAGTGTATGCTGTACAGTGCAGCGAGGAATGCTCAGACCTCTACATTGGAGAGACCAAACAGCCACTTCACAAGCGCATGGCACAACACAGAAGAGCCACCTCCACAGGACAAGACTCAGCAGTCCATCTGCATCTTAAGGATAAAGGACACTCTTTCGAGGATGCCAATGTTCACATTTTGGACAGAGAGGACAGATGGTTTGAAAGAGAAGTGAAAGAAGTCATCTATGTCCACTGTGAGCGACCATCTTTGAACAGAGGCGGGGGTTTACGACACCAACTCTCTGCCATCTATAATCCAGTTTTGAGATCCCTTCCCAGACGCCTTAACGCCCACTCACATCCTGGGCCATCTGACCTCAGGAATTCGCATGACAAGGTGGGGCCAGGTTTCACAATGAACACACCCGAAACTCTGGCTGATTGGGTCCCACACCCAATTTCACACCTTGGCTCGGGTGATTAGAGGATCATCAGGGGGTCCTTTGTCCCTCTGTGGGGGGTCACTCCCACTAGGTTTATATCTGGGACTCTCCACCATTTGACCTTAGAACTGAAGAAGCTTCTCGGATGAGAGGTGAAACGTCTTCAAGCAACTTAAAGAAGTCCAGACGCTTTTCTTTGCAAGCTCCTTTGACTACGATGACCTGGATGACTGAGAACCTTCACAGACACTAGCAGCTGGTTCATTTGTGCTGCCAGACGCTCGTGGAGTGCAGTCAGCTTCTTTAGCCAGTAGGCGTGAACCATGTCGGGCCCTGGTACTGTCCAACTCTTCATACTGGAGACCCTTTCTTGGATATCTGCCACTGTGATGGTTACTGGACCCTATTCAGGGAGGTCGCTGTGGTCTGCCCTCAGATCCACTAGCCACTGAGCATTGCCGTTATGGGTTGCGTCCTTCTCCCATATGCTCTTCCAGTATTGCTCCGTCTCCAGCCTTGGTGATGCTGTTCTCTTATTATTATTGTTCACTTGCCACTGAGAGTACACCTTTGCTGGTTCTGTGGAGAACAGCTGGTTGATTCTTCTGCCTTCTATCTCTCTGGTGTACCTCCTCAAGCGGCTGGCCAAGGCTGTGAGTCTTTGCTTGGCAGTTTCCAAGGCCTCAGGTATGGACAGCTTGCTGTATTTCTTATGCACCTTCTTTAACGCACCTTTCTGCAACTCCGTTAGTTGGCTAACCTCCCTCCGTGCTACTTTGATCTTGCCCTCTAGCCTCCTTCTCCATGGAGGGTACTGCCCCTTGTGGCTGTTTAACTTGTAGCCAAGCATCTCACTGCTGCCGTATTGTAGATCAGCTTGTTAGTTTCGGTAATCGTGGTTGTAGGTATTGTCCGTAGTGCTGCATTAACATCATCTAGCAGACCTTCTGAGGGTACTTCACGTAATAATTTGTGTTGTACCTCGTCAATCTCTAGCTGTGAGAGCAGTCCCTTCTTTCGAATGTTGGAACACTGAGCTACTAGTTGTTTCGCCGTCATTGTGGATGTTGGGTAGCGAAGAATCCATAGGTCCATCATCCTATTCATGTAGCCCCTTCCGCCGGGGTTACTTGCGTAGTAGCATTCCAACAACGCCCTGTTTTCGTCTCTTGCCCACCGATGCCTTCTTGTTCCAGTAGCCCACTTTTCGTCAGGGTGCCCTGGTTCCTCAACACCTGACGCGGACCTTGTGGATCCGGGCGACGTCCGAGCCGGCATGCCTTCATATTTATCTGTCTCGCTCATGTCTGCGGTAGGCTTACTTACCATAGGGGGTCTAGCCTTAGGACCCTTACTGGATACAGACGCCCCAGGCAGGAATCGAACTTACGATCCTCTGTTCCAAAGGCGTGTAGTCTAACCACTACGCTATCCAGCTGCATTGGGGCTCGTCCGGGATATATATATATATATATATATATATATATATATATATATATATATATATATATATATATATATATATATATATATATATATATATATATATATAAAAAACACCCAGCACGCCCCTGCGGGCGGTTTATCCTTCAAGCTCGGATCCTCTACCAGAGGCCTGGGAGCTTGAGGGTCCTGCGCAGTATCTTAGCTGTTCCCAGGACTGCGCTCTTCTGGACAGAGATCTCCGATGTTGTTCCCGGGATCTGCTGGAGCCACTCGCCTATCTTGGGAGTCACCGCACCTAGTGCTCCGATTACCACGGGGACCACCGTTACCTTCACCCTCCACATCCTCTCGAGCTCTTCTCTGAGCCCTTGGTATTTCTCCAGCTTCTCGTGTTCCTTCTTCCTGATATTGCTGTCATTCGGAACCGCTACATCGATCACTACGGCCGTCTTCTTCTGTTTGTCTACCACCACTATGTCCGGTTGGTTAGCCACCACCATTTTGTCCGTCTGTATCTGGAAGTCCCACAGGATCTTAGCTCGGTCATTCTCCACCACCCTTGGGGGCATCTCCCATTTTGACCTCGGGACTTCCAGGTTATACTCGGCACAGATGTTCCTGTACACTATGCCGGCCACTTGGTTATGGCGTTCCATGTATGCCTTGCCTGCTAGCATCTTGCACCCTGCTGTTATGTGCTGGATTGTCTCTGGGGCATCTTTACACAGCCTGCACCTGGGGTCTTGCCTGGTGTGATAGACCCCAGCCTCTATGGATCTTGTGCTCAGAGCTTGTTCTTGTGCTGCCATGATTAGTGCCTCTGTGCTGTCTTTCAGTCCAGCTTTGTCCAGCCACTGGTAGGATTTCTGGATATCAGCCACCTCCTCTATCTGCCGGTGGTACATACCGTGCAGGGGCCTGTCCTTCCATGATGGTTCCTCGTCTCCCTCCTCTTTCTTGGGTTTCTGCTGCCTGAGGTATTCACTGAGCACTCGGTCAGTTGGGGCCATCTTCCCAATGTATTCTTGGATGTTCGTTGTCTCATCCTGGACTGTGGTGCTGACACTCACCAGTCCCCGGCCCCCTTCCTTCCGCTTAGCGTACAGCCTCAGGGTGCTGGACTTGGGGTGAAACCCTCCATGCATGGTAAGGAGCTTTCTTGTCTTTATGTCAGTGGCTTCTATCTCCTCCTTTGGCCAGCCTATTACCCCAGCAGGGTACCTGATCACGGGCAGGGCGTACGTGTTGATGGCCCGGATCTTGTTCTTACCATTCAGCTGACTCCTCAGGACTTGCCTGACCCTCTGCAGGTACTTGGTGGTTGCAGCTTTTCTAGCGGCCTCTTCATGGTTCCCATTCGCCTGCGGGATCCCCAAGTACTTGTAACTGTCCTCTATGTCTGCAATGTTGCCTTCTGGTAGTTCAATCCCCTCAGTTCTGACTACCTTCCCTCTCTTTGTTACCATCCGACTACACTTCTCCAGTCCGAACGACATTCCAATGTCATTGCTGTATAGCCTGGTAGTGTGGATCAGTGAATCGATGTCTCGTTCACTCTTGGCATACAGCTTGATGTCATCCATGTACAGGAGGTGGCTGACAACTGCTCCGTTCCGTAGTCGGTATCCGTAGCCAGTCTTGTTAATGATCTCACTGAGGGGGTTCAGGCCTATGCAGAACAGCAGTGGGGACAGAGCATCTCCTTGGTAGATCCCGCACTTGATGGTGACTTGTGCTATGGGCTTGGAGTTGGCCTCTAGTGTTGTACGCCACATCCCCATTGAGTTCCTGATGAAGGCTCTTAGGGTCCCATTGATCTTGTACAATTCTAGGCATTCCAGTATCCAGCTGTGGGGCATTGAGTCATAGGCCTTCTTGTAATCAATCCAGGCAGTGCACAGGTTGGTCAGTCTGGTCTTGCAGTCTCGGCTGATTGTTCTGTCTACCAGTAGCTGGTGTTTTGCGCCTCTGGTATTCTTGCCAATTCCTTTCTGTGTCCCGCTCATGTATTGACCCATGTGCCTGTTCATCTTAGCCGATATGATGCCTGACAGGAGCTTCCATGTAGTACTGAGGCAGGTTATTGGTCGGTAGTTGGAGGGGACCGGTCCCTTCTTGGGGTCCTTGGGGATCAGGACCGTCCGACCTTCGGTTAGCCATTCCGGGTGTCTCTCGTTAACTAGCAGCTGGTTCATTTGTGCTGCCAGACGCTCGTGGAGTGCAGTTAGCTTCTTCAGCCAGTAGGCGTGAACCATGTCGGGCCCTGGTGCTGTCCAACTCTTCATACTGGAGACCCTTTCTTGGATATCCGCCACTGTGATGGTTACTGGACCCTGTTCAGGGAGGTCGCTGTGGTCTGCCCTCAGATCCTCTAGCCACTGAGCATTGCCGTTATGGGTTGCATCCTTCTCCCATATGCTCTTCCAGTATTGCTCCGTCTCCAGCCTTGGTGGTGCTGTTCTCTTATTATTATTGTTCCCTTGCCACTGAGAGTACACCTTTGCTGGTTCTGTGGAGAACAGCTGGTTTATTCTCCTGCCTTCTATCTCTCTGGTGTACCTCCTCAAGCGGCTGGCCAAGGCTGTGAGTCTTTGCTTGGCAGTTTCCAAGGCCTCAGGTATGGACAGCTTGCTGTATTTCTTAGGCACCTTATTCGTCGCACCTTTCTGCAACTCCGTTAGTTGGCTAACCTCTCTCCGTGCTACTTTGATCTTGCCCTCTAGCCTCCTTCTCCATGGAGGGTACTGCCCCTTGTGGCTGTTCAACTTGTAGCCAAGCATCTCACTGATCACTGCTGCCGTATTGTAGATCAGCTTGTTAGTGTCGGTAATCGTGGTTGTAGGTATTGCCCGTAGTGCTGCATTAACATCATCTAGCAGACCTTCTGAGGGTACTTCACGTAATCTTGGTAACCGGCTACGGGGGATCCAGGTTTCAAGCTTGGCCATGATCCTATTTTTCAGGTCAGTTCCTCTCGCACTCAACGATCCTTCTCCTATCGCACTTGGGGCTATGTACCCAATCTCGGGTGGGGGTGATGATATCTCCCCCCTGACCTGGCGTCCTGACTCCTCCTTGCCGTAGCATTTGTGTTGTACCTCGTCAATCTCTAGCTGTGAGAGCAGTCCCTTCTTTCGAATGTTGGAACACTGAGCTACTAGTTGTTTCGCCGTCATTGTGGATGTTGGGTATCGAAGAATCCATAGGTCCCTCATCCTATTCATGTAGCCCCTTCCGCCGGGGTTACTTGCGTAGTAGCATTCCAACAACGCCCTGTTTTCGTCCCTTGCCCACCGATGCCTTCTTGTTCCAGTAGCCCACTTTTCGTCAGGGTGCCCTGGTTCCTCAACACCTGACGCGGACCTTGTTGATCCGGGCGACGTCCGAGCCGGCATGCCTTCATATTTATCTGTCTCGCTCATGTCTGCGGTAGGCTTGCTTAGCATAGGGGGTCTAGCCTTAGGACCCTTACTGGATACAGACGCCCCAGGCAGGAATCGAACTTGCGATCCTCTGTTCCAAAGGCGTGTAGTCTAACCACTACGCTATCCAGCTGCTATATATATATATATATATATATATATATATATAAAAACACCCAGCACGCTGTCAAGGTTCGAATTTTTGAGGAAGAGACATACGACTGGTAGTAGTGGGTCAACACAAAATATTTTATTAAAAACACATATATGTGGGGAAGATAGGCATTGCAAAACATAAGACTCCATCTCCCTCCGCAGGGAGCGCAGACAGAGTGTGGGAGGCCGGTCTTCCGATCCTCTCTGCCCGTTACAGAAAGCTTTATAGCCTAATATGACGTCAGAAGAATCCCCTATCTCCTCTATCTCCAGAACAACAACATTTTCCCAGAATTACAACCAGATTTTTCCACTTATCAGTATCTGGGAATCTAACCAATTGTGTGTAGAGTGTGTAGTTTTGTGATATTGTCAGTTTCAGGCCAATAAAAGGTTGCTGTCCTTATCTGACTTACTGCGGCTGGGCCTGCTGGACCTCCAGCTCAACTGGTGCTCTTTGCATAGTAGGATATTACAGAGGAATGTGTTTTATTCTGCGTGCTCCAGAATACAAGTTTAAGCAGATTTACTAAATGATAAATGATACATGATAATGGTGTTGATCAACTGATACTAAGTGATGCAGACTAATGAAATAATAATGAAATATTGACAGTGAAATAACATGTTTTTCTTGACAACGCCCCTGCGGGCGGTTTATCCTTCAAGCTCGGGTCCTCTACCAGAGGCCTGGGAGCTTGAGGGTCCTGCGCAGTATCTTAGCTGTTCCCAGGACTGCGCTCTTCTGGACAGAGATCTGCGATGTTATTCCCGGGATCTGCTGGAGCCACTGGCCTAGCTTGGGAGTCACTGCACCTAGTGCTCCGATTACCACTGGGACCACCGTTACCTTCACCCTCCACATCCTCTCGAGCTCTTCTCTGAGCCCTTGGTATTTCTCTAGCTTGTTGTGTTCCTTCTTTCTGATGTTGCTGTCATTCGGAACCGCTACGTCTATATATATATATATATATATATATATACAGTGTTGGGAAGGTTACTTTTAAAATGTATTCCATTACAGAATACAGAATACATGCCCCAAAATGTATTCTGTAACGTATTCCGTTACGTTACTCAATGAGAGTAACGTATTCTGAATACTTTGGATTACTTAACATGTTATCATGCTGTTTACAACTACGTGAATATACTATTGCTGTGTGATTTATTACTATTACTGAAGGTCCGCAGCTCCGAACCGTAGTAAAGGGACCTCTGACTAATACGTCTTGCTAATACGGCGGATTCCGTGTCGGGCTCGTAGCTGAAAAATAGCTTTACTTTGTTGTCTGGGTCAACTTTGCTTGCGAGAGACAAAGAGAGGCGTTGAAAGGCTGCTCCAACGGAACTTATTGTTTCGGAGGAAAACACGAACACGGTGTACAGTCGAGTCTTAATAGCTTACTTACAACTGGGCTCGTCAGGCACTCTTCTTGGCTGAAGTGGTTATTATTATATTTACATGCTTCCAGCTCCCGTTTTTCAACTCGTACTTTTCCTTTTTCTCCCTCCTCGCTCACAGACACATAACGTGTATGGCAGTCCATTTGCCCTGCAACACGGACTACACTGCCTATGATGCTACATTCTTTAGAGCTATACCGGTAGCATTCTGCCTATTAGCTTAGCACAACAGCAACAAAAAGGCCTCTCTCACCCAGGAAACACGCAGAGAGAGAGCATCACCCTGTAACCATGGCAACCGCAAGGCTGCCGCCTGGAACAACAGAACGTAGCTGTCAAACAAAACCCAAACAGTCCTGATCCGCCACAATATGAAACAGGGAAGTACCGCCGTGTAATCCATTTAGTTCAACAAAGTAACTGTAATCTAAATGCCACCTTTTTAAACGGTAACTGTAACGGAATACAGTTACAGTTACGTAACGGCGGTACATGTATTCCGTTACTCCCCAACACTGTATGTGTATATATATATATATATATATATATATATATATATATACATACATACATACAGGTCCTTCTCAAAAAATTAGCATATTATGATAAAGATCATTATTTTCTGTAATGTACTGATAAACTTTCATAGATTTTACATTCATTACACACAACTGAAGTAGTTCAAGCCCGTTATTGTTTTAATATTGATGATTTTGGCATACAGCTCATGAAAACCCAAAATTCCTATCTCAAAATATTAGCATATTTCATCCGACCAATAAAAGAAAAGTGTTTTTAATACAAAAAAAGTCAACCTTTAAATAATTATGTGCAGTTATGCACTCAATACTTGGTCAGGAATCCTTTTGCAGAGATGACTGCTTCAGTGCGGCGTGGCATGGAGGCAATCAGCCTGTGGCACTGCTGTGTTATGGAGACCCAGGATCCTTCGATAGCGGCCTTAAGCTCACCCAGAGTGTTGGGACTTGCGTCTCTCAACTTTCTCGTCGCAATATCCCACAGATTCTATATGGGGTTCAGGTCAGGAGAGTTGGCAGGCCAGTTGAGCACAGTAATACCATGGTCAGTAAACCATTTACCAGTGGTTCTGGCACTGTGAGCAGGTGCCAGGTCGTGCTGAAAAATGAAATCTTCATCTACATAAAGCTTTTCAGCAGATGGAAGCATGAAGTGCTCCAAAATCTCCTGATAGCTAGCTGCATTGACCCTTCCCTTGATAAAACACAGTGGACCAACACCAGCAGCTGACATGGCACCCCAGACCATCACTGACTGTGGGTACTTGACACTGAACTTCAGGCATTTTGGCATTTCCCTCGCCCCAGTCTTCCTCCAGACTCTGGCACCTTGATTTCTGAATGACATGCAAAAGTTGCTTTCATCTGAAAAAAGTACTTTGGACCACTGAGCAACAGTGCAGCACTGCTTCTCTGTAGCCCAGGTCAGGCGCTTCTGCCGCTATTTCTGGTTCAAATGCGGCACCTGTAGCCCATTTCCTGCACACGCCTGTACACGGTGGCTCTGGATGTTTCTACTCCAGACTCAGTCCGCTGCTTCCGCAGGTCCCCCAAGGTCTGGAATCGGTCCTTCTCCACAATCTTCCTCAGGGTCCGGTCACCTCTTCTCGTTGTGCAGCGTTTTCTGCCACACTTTTTCCTTCCCATAGACTTCCCACTGAGGTGCCATGATACAGCACTCTGGGAACAGCCTATTCGTTCAGGAATGTCTTTCTATGTCTTACCCTCTTGCTTGAGGGTGTCAATGATGGCCTTCTGGACAGCAGTCAGGTCGGCAGTCTTACCCATGATTGTGGTTTTGAGTAATGAACCAGGCTGGGAGTTTTTAAAAGCCTCAGGAATCTTTTGCAGGTGTTTAGAGTTAATTCGTTGATTCAGATGGTTAGGTTAATAGCTCGTTTAGAGAACCTTTTCATGATATGCTAATTTTTTTTAGATAGGAATTTTGGGTTTTCATGAGCTGTATGCCAAAATCATCAATATTAAAACTAGATATGGCACGATACCACTTTTTTATGTTCGATACCGATACCGATATCATAAATTTGGATATCTGCCGATACCGATATGAATCCGATATAGTGTTTTTTTTAATCAACAAAACTGTTTTTTAACATATCTTGCTGCATTTTGCAAGTCTGCAAGTTCATACTCAAGTTTAAAACAACAACTACACTAAAGCTATTCTGTTATACTTGTATACAAAAAAAATATTTCATAGTTCAGCAATACTGATCAATCTAATAAACTTAGACCTACACCATCCTCCCTATTCTGGTATTTTATAGAGTACTTAGCGTAAATATTAAGCAACCTAACTAATAGGGTTCCAACTCCCAGCAACAACAAAAATAAATAAATAAAAAATAGGGAACCACCCCTCACGCGCCACCTCATGATGCTTAATCGACGTAATCAACCTTTGATGCAGCGTGAAAAAAAATGCACAGAAATCAATTATTTTTCAAGAAATATTAAATAGATTCAACATCTTTCTTCAACAAAATTGCAGACTGCACAGATGGTACCTTCCCAAAGTAAAAAGTACTATAGCTTACTAGGGTATATATATTAGACTTAATAGTCACTATATACAGTAAATGACTTCTATTCATTTTACATCAAATTAAAACTTTGGGTGTCAGATAATTATTTATTAAAAGCTCGACATTTTAAATGAGAATAAGAAAGAAAAGTATGTCTTTGTGCCCCCTTTTCCCAGTTAATGCCCTATCGGCCCCCCTGGCTAAACTTTGCTAGATCCGCCCCTGCACAGTTACCAGCCGTCAGCTACGTAGAAAAAGATCCTGGTGTAGAAAGTAATATTAAATAAATTCTAACAACAGCTTATCAAGCTTAAACGTGCTGCTGTTGTTCAGCCGCTGGTTTGCTCTTTCCGGTGCAAAGTGGGCCAAAAACAAACAAGAGAGACGGACTCGCGACAGAAAAGCCGATCAGCTGATCATTTAAGCAGTTTCACGATTGAAGTAGCAGCCGGAGAGCGAGAGGCAGTCGCTTGTTAAGCTTAACGTGGGAATGCTTTACAAACATTCAGAGATGGACTTACACACTTGCTTTACTTCTCTCGGGATAACTTTGTCGAAGATGAAATGCCGGGTTGGTAGCTAAGCTCCAAATGCTATCCAGACCACCGACAGGTCCCGCATGCCACAGCCGCTCTATCACGTGATGCATACTGCTCCGACGTGCTAACGTTCTGAGGTGAGTTACGGCGTGTTGCAAGTTTTGTGAGGTGCTTTCGTGATATTTAATGGATCGGATTACATTTTTTATTTTTCTCCGATATCCGATCCAGTAATTTAGGTCAGTATCGGACCGATACCGATACGTAATATCGGATCGGTCCATCTCTAATTAAAACACTGAAAGGCTTGAACTACTTCAGTTGTGTGTAATGAATGTAAAATATATGAAAGTCTAATGTTTATCAGTACATATATATATATATATATATATAGCATATTGTGATAAAGTTCATTATTTTCTGTAATGTACTGATAAACATTAGACTTTCATATATTTTACATTCATCAACACGACTTTTTCAAGTCTTTTAACTGTTTTAATGATAAATGTACGACTTTAATGTGAAACATTCAGAGTTTTTTCTCTTCTTGTTCTTCAGCTCTGAACAGATGATGAAACACTGAATGATTTCAAGCTCACACTTTGTCTAATAAACTTACATCTTTCATTCTTTATACAGATTGTGGGACTGTGATTTGTCAGAGATCAGCTGTGATTATCTGGCAGCAGCCCTGAAGTCCAACCCCTCCCATCTGAAACATTTGGACCTGAGCTCAAACTACAAGCTGCAGGATTCAGGAGTGAAGCATCTGTGTGGTTTTCTGGAGATTCCAGGATGTGGACTTGAAACTCTGAGGTCAGTCAGCATGTTTTAGTTGTGCTTTAGTTGAATGATGGGAAAGAGAAGGAGGAACACTCTGATATTCAGGGTTAGAATGAGTTTCATGAAGCAGACTGTGAAGATCAAAGCTGTATTAGAAAGCTTACATGAATGAATGAGTGGACAGAAGTGGACAGAGATCATCTGAAGCACTTCAAAGGCTTTAAATCAGTACATTTCTCTTTATTCTTTATCAACTCTGTTAGTTTCTCTCAGCTTTCTGTGGAATGAAGCTAACAGCAGGCTAATAAGATGCTGACCAATAGGTTTCTATTAAAGGTTGTAATTTGTATATGAAAAAGTGCTTTGGCTCAGCAGGGATCAGCTTACAGGTAGAATCCAGCTGCTGGATGGGATTAGCATGTCATAGCTATCTACCAAACTGCTAACTGGGGAATTTCAGGCCATCTATGGATCATTTTTGCTAACTGTTTATTCAGCTTAGGCTCACAGGGCTGCAGCCTGTGCCCTAGCTGTCATAGGGCAAGAGGCGTGGTCCACCTGCACAGGTGAGCAGTCCATCACAGGGCCAACAGACAGAGAAGCACTCTCTCACATCCACACCTACGGCCAATGTAGAAGCACCAATGAACCTAAGCAGCATTTCATTGGACTGTGGGAGAACATCCAACCTCCACAGAAAGGCCAACAAGCTTCAACCTACAACCTTCTTGCTTTAAGGCACTAGTGCGAACCACTTTTCCCCATTTCAGCCCAAATCCTGCATCTTCCTGTTTCTGACTCCAGGCCAGCTCCACTAACACTTTCTCATCAGACACTGCCACCTAGTGGAGGAAGCCTTAGTTCCATTTGAAGCTTCAGATTACAGTTAGTTCCTTTACAAAGAGGTGGAGGTGGTGGGGCCACAGCACCATCATCACTGAGTGCCATAGGACACTTAACCTTTGTTTCCATATGCTGGGAACTTCCTGTTGTTCCAAGGAGGACTGGAAAATGTGTGAAAATCTTCCAGTGAGGGGCCTCTGGGCCTGCGGCTCGGTTCACTCTGGCACAGCTGGCTGCTGGCACAGCTGGCTGCTGGCACAGCTGGCGGCGGGCACGCCACTGCAGCCCCCTCTGGCTTCTGCTCCGTGGGTACTGGGTGACCCCTCATCTGGGGCTCTCCTCAGCTCTTCCCAGGAGGGTGGCACCGATGCCCCTTCGGTGGTCCTCCTTGGGCTCTCGCACTCTGGGGCCTCTGGATGTCTGGAGGCTGGATCTCCTCCATGCCTGCTTCATGCCCTGGGGGACAGGGCTATGGCTCTCTACATCCTCTAGCAGATCATTACATGTGGAAACCATTTGAATACAAGCACGCTGATCCACACAGGTGTGCACACAGGTGTTCACTGTTCATAGACATAAACTACACCTTTCTTGGCTGCTATTTCCAAGCACATTGTGCGCTGTCGGCCCTGCTTGCTACACAACAACATTCAATATTTAGTATTTACTGCTGTTTACACTTAGCTAGATTAACCTGATGGTGTTGTGTTTAGTATGTTGCTCTGTTTTGGGTTTTTTTTGCTTGCATTCTCTTCTTTTTCTCTCAACAGCTGATCCAGGAGATTTTTATTTCTCCTCTTTCTCTTTGTAAGTGCCCTTTCTCACTGTCCCTCTCCCCTTCTGTTTTTCTTTTCCTTCCTCTTTCTCTCTCCCTTTCCTATCCCTCACTCATGTCTGTCCCGTCTGTAACAACTGAAAATAAAATAAAATAAATAATAACATCAAAGGTTGATCAAATGGACCAATATGGCAAGGCCGTGATGATCCATTTGGCAAAGTAAATCCATTGGGTCTCCTTGTTGGTCTTCAGACAACAATTCTGACGGCTAAAGAACCAAATGGGACAGGCAAAAAAAAGAAAAAAGAAAATCTCCCAGTCAGTTCCTCACAGCACACTTCAATCATTTTCCTCCCACAGCATCAGGACCAGGGCTTTTTCTCTCTTTGGTCCCACTAAAAGATTTCCACACAAACACCTCATCAGTGGGACTCTCAGAGCTACCAGCCCTTTGCTACAATCACAAAGCTCTTTATTGAAATCAATGACATCAAAGCTGGAATCAAATGAGTCCAAGTCTTCTGCTGATTCAGCATCACATTCATCTTTGCTCCTTGTTCTGCATCCCCACCATGGACTTCATTCCTTTCCAAGCCAGCCTTGAGTGTCCTTTATTTAGCTCTTTAGACTTTGTCTAATAAACTTACATCTTTCATTCTTTATACAGATTGAGTTGGTGTAGTTTGTCAAAGATCAGCTGTGATTATCTGGCAGCAGCGCTAAAGTCCAACCCCTCCCTACTGAGAGAGCTGGAGCTGCGAGGAAACGCGCTGCAGGATCCAGATGTGAAGCGGCTGTCTGATCTTAAGGAGAGTCCAGACTACAGACTGAAGATGCTCGTGTAAGTAGAGTGTTGGAGTGAGTGGGTGGTGCTGTCAGCAGTATTGTACTAAACAGTCGGTATGAAACAAAGATTGAGTGTATCTTGTAAAGTTGCATTCTTCTCATCTGGATTGTTGGAGTTGTTATTGGGGTTCACAGCGGTTCACAGTCATTGCCAAACTTATTTCCTAGTCCCCCTTTGTTTTACAAGAACCCCCCCCCCTCCCCCGCCCTCCCCGGCACAAACACATCCTCCAACCAAATTAAAGGTACAGCACTGGATTGGCTTTGTTTATATTTGAGTGGCAGGACACTGAGTGTTAATGTTGAAAATTTTGAATCCACCTCAGCCCCCCTTTCTTGTGGGGTGCCCCAGGGCTCAATCCTTGGCCCTCTTCTTTTCTCATTATACCTGCTCCCTTTGGGGTGTATTTTTAGAAAAAAACAAAATATCCTTTCACTGCTACACAGACGATTGCCAAATTTATTTGCCTTTAGCATCTAATAGCTCAGGCGCCATCCAAATCCTTTTGAACTGCCTTGAAGATGTCAAAGCTTGGATGGCTCTGAAATTTTTAAGTTTCAATGAGAGTAAAACGGAGGTGATTGTATTTAGACCTAATAATATTTCATGCAACACACTTGGGAATTATGATTGGCTAGGGTCTTATATCAAACAGCATGTTAAAAATTTGGGAGTGATTATGGACTCAGATTTTAAATTGGACAAACATTAGTTCTGTGATGCAAAAAAGCTTTTTCCAGTTGAGGCAACTCATATGGAAAAGAAATAGAAAAAACTTATAAAAGACTTGCATAAGATGTAGCCCACTTCATGTAGTGAATCATATAAGGCTTATATGATTTACTCATGAAAGTGGCCACTTTCTCATTACTTTCATATATTGTTTTAGTAAGTATCCAAAACATACAAGTTTCATTTATATAATTTTTCAAGGGATCTTATATCTGTTTTCACTCGTGTATGCTTTTCATACAAGTTTCACACAAGACAGATACAAACTTTATAAGATTTATGTATATCTTTTCCATATGGGAAATAGCAAAACTGAAGCCAGTTTTGTGAAGACATGACATGGAGAAGGTAATACATGCCTTTATTTCAACTCGGCTTGACTACTGTAATGCACTTCATGTTGGAGTCAGCCAAGGATCTCTTGCACGTCTTTATGTAACACCTATTCTGTCCTCTCTTCATTGGCTTCCTGTTCATGACAGAATTAATTTCAAAGTCCTAACACTATAAATGCCTTAATGGTCTTGCTCCCCCATACCTTTAGGAGCTACTTCAGCCTTATATTCTTTCGTGGACCCTAAGATCAACTGACCAGCTGCTGTTGTTTGTCCCAAATTCTAGGCTAAAACATATAGGAGAACAAGCCTTTTTAATTATTGCCCCCAAACTTTGGAATAAGCTGCCTTTAAATATTAGACAGGCATCTTTGTTTACTGTTTTTAAGTCGCTTATGAAAATACACCTTTTTTCAATAGCGTTTAGACTGTTGTGAGTTAATATGTTTATTATGTGGTACCTGGGTGTTATTTTTTTATTTTTGACTCTGAGCTTGGTTTTATCCCACATGTTAAACATGTAACCAAAATTGGATTTTATCATCTAAAAAATATAGCCAGAGTCCGCCCTATTCTCTCTCGGGCCAACACGGAGATGCTGATGCATGCTTTTATTACCAGTCGCATTGATTACTGTAATGCCCTGCTCTCTGGTCTTCCTAAGAAGAATATTTCAACTTTACAACTCTTGCAAAACTCTGCAGCTCGTGTGCTGACGAAGACCAGAGGGCGGGCCCACATTACACCGGTTTTAGAATCGCTGCACTGGCTCCCCGTGTGTTTCAGGATCGATTTTAAAGTTCTTTTATTGGTTTTTAAATGTCTTAATGGTCTTGGGCCTTCTTATCTCTCAGATCTGCTTTTACCATACGAACCCTCGCGGACCCTGAGGTCCTCTGGTACTGGCCTTTTGATTGTCCCTAAAGTCAGGACACATGCTCACGGAGAGGCAGCTTTTCAGTGGTATGGTCCTCGTCTGTGGAACAGCCTGCCGGAGGAGCTCAGGGCCGCAGAGAACGTACATGTTTTTAAGAACAGGCTCAAGACCCACCTTTTTAATTTAGCTTTTACTTAGCGTTTATTTATTTTATGCTTATTTATTCTATCCTGTTATTCTATTATTAATTTAGGATTTACCTAATATTTATTGATTTTATTCTTATTCATTTTTTAATCTTCTTACTCTATTTATATGTATATTTATATTGTATAAAGCCCCTGGGGGGCTCCTTTGCCTCCCTCCTGCTGTGTGCCCAGCCTGGCTCCCGGTGCAGACGGCTCCCTGTGATAGTGTTTCCTCACTTGGCTCATGTGCGCGTGTGTGTGTGTGTGTGTGTGTGTGTGTGGGGGGGGGGGGGGGGGGGTATGTGTGTATTTACATCATTTATGTTAATGAGAGTGTGGGGAGTGAGTTGGAGGGTGGGGTGGGCTGCTTTTAACTATGTAAAGCACTTTGTGCTACATTTTTTGTATGAAAAGTGCTTTATAAATAAAGACTGATTGATTTATTGATTATGTGTATTATTATGTTTTTATGTGATTGTCAGTGGTTTTAGCTTGTGTTTTACCCTTTTGTTTCTGTACAGCAGTTAGGGGAAACTTTCTGTTTTTAGATGTGCTATATAAATACATTGGATTTGGTTTTGGATTTGACTATCTGCAGTTTTTAGTTACTGTCCCTCCATTTACAAAGACAG
Source organism: Rhamphochromis longiceps (assembly GCF_057381845.1). Classification (NCBI taxonomy): domain Eukaryota; kingdom Metazoa; phylum Chordata; class Actinopteri; order Cichliformes; family Cichlidae; genus Rhamphochromis; species Rhamphochromis longiceps. Next base: position 37,494,488 of record NC_140577.1, on the reverse strand, counting down.
ATTGTGAGATTGCGTCAGAGTGAACTTCGGACGTGGCTTCTACGCTTAACACAGATGATATCACAACCCAAATCCCACTGTGTTTTGAATAAATTTACTTTTTTAAATCAAATTTATTTATACTGTATGCATTTTTCCATTCCTAAGTTGTGAGTCTACACTAGCCATATTTCACAGCCCTATGACTTATGATTATGAATTATTCAGACTAATGTAAAATTTTCAGTTTCTTTCTTTAATTAATAAACTCTGGCCAAGGGAGCCAGTGAGACTTAATCCAAAATACTTTCTTTAGTTATTAACATTTTAAATAATGAAGGAACTTGACAAGTAACACAAAATTAGCTGCCTTTCCAGAAAAATACAAAAACCATTCAGAAGTACTTAAGGTTTTGTGAGGGTACAAAACCCTGTTTACTCTTTCCCTTCAAGGCTTCTAAACTTCTGATTGGGCAACATTTCTACACGGTTAGGATTTGGCATGTTCTTGACAATGTTTTGCTTTGTTTTGTTTTTTTGTTTATATATGGACGGATATATCTTTCAAAACTGCACGTGCGGGCGGGATTCTTTTTTCAAACAAAAACGGAAAATCTAATTTTTCAAACATACCCGTGTCGGTTTGAACATAGCCTTAAATAGCCGAAATCAAACCATGTTTATGGTGTAATTATTTTATGTGTAGTTGTTTTTTTTCCCTATGTAATAATATTCAACATTGCTATCAATACATTTCTCAAAAAATGAATGTGTGTGCAAAATCGGTTTAAAAACATAAACAGCTGTGGGATACTGTTTGTCCGTGGTTTGAACAGGGGGAACAAATTGTGGCAGGATCAGCCTGATATTATTTGTATCCCACTATAACTTTGTTGTATAAAGAGCTAACATCTCAAAAATGTCAGGAGTAGTTAGTCATTACAACAAGTGTTTGTGAACTAAAAATCAACAATGTGGGATCCTGTTTGTCCGTGATTTGGAGAGCCCAGCGCTGCTCCCGACGCAGGGGAAATAAATTCTGTCGGGGATCCTTACCTTGGTACCATCGTTATGCAGGTGAAGCCAAAGGCAAGATATGCGTCATCACATTTTCTAATCTTTGGCTTGGAAAGAAGCTGGTTTGGCGATGCTTTATCTTCTTCTTTGCGTTCGCGTGGGAGCCCCATCAAAAACCTGTCCATTATGCTAGCAGTGTCCAAGTGTTCTTTTTTTTTCATACTCCCCCTGCAATGGCTCTGCACCCCCCACTTTGGGAACCAGTATTCTAATGAATGAAAGTCCAAACTAACTATTACTACACTAAACTACTATTAACTAGGAGGGAAAAACATTTTCATCACCTTCAATAAAAATCCAAAGATTAGAAAAAGTGAAGCAACAATGAGTCCTAGTACAGTCCCAGCACTGACATCCCTGCTGCTCTTTATACTGGATGTGCTGCATCACTGACTGACAGCTGATGAAGAGTCTCTGGAAACACTCGTTTATCTCCTCTGCTCTTCCTCCTTCTCTCTGCAGGTGGGGGCCATGATGGTAAACAGGACGGTGTGTGTGCTGAGAGAGGAGCAGCTGTGTCCTGATGATCCAGAGAGGTTGAAGCAGCAGCAGCTTGTATGTAGAGATGCTCTGACTGGGCCATGTTACTGGGAGATGGAGAGGAGAGCTTCATCCAGCAGTGACTGACAGAGGAATGAAGTGCAGATGACTGTCAGTGCTGCAGAGTGAACTGCTCTGAGAACAGCTCCACTGTCAGACACAATGTAGAGTCCAGCATCACCCCTGTGTGTCCCTCTGGATCTGACAGAGGATCATCAGTGTATCTGGACTGCTCTGCTGCTGCTCTGTCCTTCTACAGTCTCTGCACAGTCTCTGTCTCACTCTGGCTTCAGACCCTCCTGGATCAAACTCACCTGGAAAGGCTTTCAAACACCTTTGAATAATAAACATCATGTTTTATAAGATAAATATCATGTTTTCATGGATATGTGCAGTTTGAGCCTCAGTGGATGAATCAGTGCTTAATGTTTAATGTACAGGGAGTGCAGAATTATTAGGCAACTTAACAAAAAACAAATATATACCCATTTCAATTATTTATTTTTTACCAGTGAAACCAATATAACATCTCCACATTCACAAATATACATTTCTGACATTCAAAAACAAAACAAAAACAAATCAGCGACCAATATAGCCACCTTTCTTTGCAAGGACACTCAAAAGCCTGCCATCCATGGATTCTGTCAGTGTTTTGATCTGTTCACCATCAACATTGCGTGCAGCAGCAACCACAGCCTCCCAGACACTGTTCAGAGAGGTGTACTGTTTTCCCTCCTTGTAAATCTCACATTTGATGATGGACCACAGGTTCTCAATGGGGTTCAGATCAGGTGAACAAGGAGGCCATGTCATTAGTTTTTCTTCTTTTATACCCTTTCTTGCAAGCCACGCTGTGGAGTACTTGGACGCGTGTGATGGAGCATTGTCCTGCATGAAAATCATGTTTTTCTTGAAGGATGCAGACTTCTTCCTGTACCACTGCTTGAAGAAGGTGTCTTCCAGAAACTGGCAGTAGGACTGGGAGTTGAGCTTGACTCCATCCTCAACCCGAAAAGGCCCCACAAGCTCATCTTTGATGATACCAGCCCAAACCAGTACTCCACCTCCACCTTGCTGGCGTCTGAGTCGGACTGGAGCTCTCTGCCCTTTACCAATCCAGCCACGGGCCCATCCATCTGGCCCATCAAGACTCACTCTCATTTCATCAGTCCATAAAACCTTAAAAAAATCAGTCTTGAGATATTTCTTGGCCCAGTCTTGATGTTTCAGCTTGTGTGTCTTGTTCAGTGGTGGTCGTCTTTCAGCCTTTCTTACCTTGGCCATGTCTCTGAGTATTGCACACCTTGTGCTTTTGGGCACTCCAGTGATGTTGCAGCTCTGAAATATGGCCAAACTGGTGGCAAGTGGCATCTTGGCAGCTGCACGCTTGACTTTTCTCAGTTCATGGGCAGTTATTTTGCGCCTTGGTTTTTCCACACGCTTCTTGCGACCCTGTTGACTATTTTGAATGAAACGCTTGATTGTTCGATGATCACGCTTCAGAAGCTTTGCAATTTTGAGACTGCTGCATCCCTCTGCAAGATATCTCACTATTTTTGACTTTTCTGAGCCTGTCAAGTCCTTCTTTTGACCCATTTTGCCAAAGGAAAGGATGTTGCCTAATAATTATGCACACCTGATATAGGGTGTTGATGTCATTAGACCACACCCCTTCTCATTACAGAGATGCACATCACCTAATATGCTTAATTGGTAGTAGGCTTTCGAGCCTATACAGCTTGGAGTAAGACAACATGCATGAAGAGGATGATGTGGACAAAATACTCATTTGCCTAATAATTCTGCACTCCCTGTGATGTAATGTAATTCTTTTTTTTTTCTTTTTTTCTTTTTTTTTTGTCCCGTTTGGATCTATAGCCATCAGAATTGTTGTCTTAAGGCCAAGAAAGATGCCAAGCGGATTTATTTTACCAAGTGGATCATCATGGCCTTGCCATTTTGGTCCATTTGATTGACCTTTATTATAATTATGAATTTATTTTATTTTCAGTTGCTACAAACGGGACAGACATGACTGGGGGATAGGACAGGGAGAAAGAATGAAAGAAAGAGAGGGAGAGAAAGAAAACCAAAGGGGAGAAGAGACGGTGAGAAGGGGGGGAAGAAAGAAAAAAAAAAAAAAGAAAAAAAAAAACACCTGGGTCACCTGTATGGAGAAAAAAACAGAAGAGAAAGCAAACAACAAAGAGCAACATAATAAAAAAAAACAGCACCATCACAATAAACTAGCTAACAGTAGATAACAGTAGATACTAAATAATAAACGATATTGTGCAGCACGCAAGATAGACAGCGCACAGTGTGCTTTGAGGCAGCAGCTAAGAAAGCTGTAGTCCGCGTCTGTGAACACCCGTGTGTACACCTGTGTGCACACCTGCGTGGATCAGCATGCTTGTATTCCAAAGGTTTCTCCATGTAACGATCTGCTAGGGAGTGTGGGGAGCCATAGCCCCGTCCACCAGGGTATGAAGCAGGTATGGAGGAGATCCAGGCGCCAGATATCCAGAGGCCCCAGAGTACAAGGACCCGAGGAGGACCACCAAAGGGGGGGGGGAACCGTGCCACCCTCCTGGGAAGAGCTGAGTAGAGCCCCAAAGGAGAGGTCACCCCGCAGCTACGGAGCACAGGTCAGAGGGGGTTGCAGTGGCGTGCCCGCGGGCTCTGCCGGCAGCCAGCTGTGCCAGAGAGGACCGAGCTTCAGGCCCAGAGGCCAGAGGCCTGAGGGCATCCCACCCCCCAGAAGGAGCCCAGCCGGGCCACAGGCGCCCGGCCCCACCAATCGGCCACCAGCCCCAGACGACAAGGACCACCAACACACCAACGTCTGAGGGCATCAGCCACCGGCAGGGAGTGTGGTGAGGGGAGATGGGCCTCCGTACTTTAGAGGGCCTGAGATGTACCCAGAGAGGTTGAGTCTAAGACCCAACCTGACATATAGACACAGACGAACAGGCACTGGCGGAGACAAACGTGCATTCCGACCCCCATATACACAACCAAATACTCCGCACTCACCCAACGTGTAGACAGACACAAATAGACACTGCACAGACAGTCGCACTCCCCAAACATACTCTATATCCCAGGTCCAGGTATCCCCGCCTTCAGAGGGGCAAGCCGCACCCAGACCCAGGAGATGTAACCCTTCTCTCTGGGACGGAGGCAAGCGGACCACCTCCTTATCTGCAGTAGCAGGGAGGCCCCGCATCCCAGACCCCAATCTGACGGCCAGCACCTCCTCCCAGCCCCCCAGCCCTGACGGCTAACAGAACCGGGGTGAGTGAAGACCTCAAACCTCCCTCCGCCCGCTCATATGTAGTGTTGCTGTGTGCTGTTCTAAAGTGCATTTAAAACTCAGGAGAGCATGGTACTAGCTTCCTCTCAGAGAGCAGCACGGCTCCTCCCGAAAACCCTTAGTGTCTACATGCATTTAAAATTGAGGGTAGGGCACCAGCGCCAGAGGTGGGTTGGAGTACACCGACCATCCTCTGGATGCTGTAAAACGTGCCCACCCCCAAGGCCCTATATGTATGTGTTATGTGAGAGTGTGAGTAATGTGGATGTCTAGGTTGCGGAATAAAATTGAGGCACAGGCGGCCAGAAGGGGACAGAGGGGGAGTGCCTCCCCTGCACCCTGGTGACATACCTGCACCCCAAGCCCTGCGTGTGTGGGTGGGTGTGGTAGAGCGGGAATAGGGAGGCAGCTGAGGATGGGGAGGGAAGAAAGGGAGGGGCAAGTGGCCCCTCCCTGGGGCCAGCTCCCCCGCTGACCCCAGTAGGCACCCCCACACTCTGGAACCCACCAGGGCAAGGGGGCCCAGGCCCATCCGGACCGGGGCCCGCAGCAGTAGCACCGCCCAGCCCCACAGAGTCCGGGGCAGCCCACCCGACTCCACCCCAGAGAAAACTGCACCCACCCCATCATCCAATCATCTCCCAAACTACACAAGACAATAGACACCCAGGTTGAGTTCATTCTCCACCTCTCCTATATCTCTCCCCCGACCTGCAGAGTGAGCGCCTGTAGTGAGGAGACCACCTGCAAGATATAACAACCTCCCCACCAGTTAGAGAGCCCCCTAGTAGGGCCAATGCACCAGAGGTCCCCTGCACTGGGGCCTAGCCCCCCTGCACCCACCCGCCCACTGCTCCGGCGATACAACAGCCAGGACCCAAGCCCCCAAGGCCCAGCCAGCACCCCAGACCCCCAAGCCTCCACGCCCGTCCCGGACCCTCCCAGGGGGAGCCAGGCTACCAGGCCAGTAACCAACGTCTGCCAGCACAGACCCTCCCCCATCTCCGCTGTACGCAGCCACAAGGAAAACACCATCCAAGAGCCCCAGAGCTCCTAACCAGGTCATGGCCACATCCCCCAGGTTAGTCCCTCTAGGGAAACGTCCCTAGGGACTCCCCAGACGCCCTAAGGCCATCCCTACCCCCATATCAACCACAATAGCGAAGGCAGGACCAAACCATGACCCCCCACCCCCACTAGGTGATGAAGCCGATCAAAGGAGCCCAAAGGGATTGATCAAATGTGATGGCAGATGTTGTATCAAGACTAATGTGATCCATTAGATGGTTTTTATATTGGTTAGAATTAAGATTATTTTTATTTTTCCAGTTAATGAGGACCATTTTCTTGGCAATGCATAGGGCCGTAAAAACAACGTGGGCAGAGTTTATTTCTGCAGTGACCTCATCCAAGTTGCCCAGCAAGCACACTAAAGGGGAGGCTGGAATGTTACATTTCAGACACTTTGATAAGTCTTCACATATCTCGCGCCAGAATTTCTGAACTGGTGGACAGAACCAAAGAGCGTGGATGTAATTGTCCGGTGTGTTTGCTGTACAGTGTGAGCAGTTGTTGGAAGGCGTATAGCCCATCTTGAACATCCTATGACCAGTATAGTGCACTCTGTGTAATATTTTGTATTGTATTAATTGCAAACTGGGATTTCTGATCCATTGAAAGGTTTTTAAGCATATGAGACCAAAGGATTGGGTCTAAGTTGATTGATAAATCTGCTTCCCATTTTGCAATAGGAAGGGATATTGATTCATCTATTTTAGAAAGTGTTCTGTATATTTTAGACAATAATTTGGGGGGTTTTAGACTAAAAAATTGTACCACACTTGGTGGTGTTTGTAATTCAGCTTCATTGGGATTAAATTTCTTTTTTACTATGGATTTAATTTGTTGATATTCCAAAAATCGTTTCTTGTTGATCCCATATTGTGTAACTAGTCTGTCAAACGAAATAAAGTCTGTTCCTTCCCACATTGGTTCCAAGTATTTAATTCCTTTGCAACTCCAATCTGGAAAGTTTATTGTTTTGTAATATGTCCAGATTGTTCCAGATAGGTTTGCATGGGATTAATGAAGACTCTGTCATTTTTAGAAACTCCCACCATGCTGTCAAAGAAGAGCTAAAATTGATGCTTTTAAAGCATTCATGCCGTTTGATATTTGAGCTGATAAATGGTAGGTCTGAAATTTCTAGGTTATTACATAGTGCCTGTTCTACATCTATCCAAGGTTCATCTAAGAGGGTGTGTTTAAACCATCTAGAGATGAACTGAAGCCTGTTGGCTAAAAAATAGTGATTAAAGTTAGGCAGATCTAATCCTCCATTATCCTTGGTCCTTTGTAGTGTTTTCCACATTGCAGTGGGGAAGGAGAAGAATTATGGAAGGAGCAATTAATCGGAAGAACTGTTGATTTCGACCAGTTAATTGAATAATCTGAGACACTTGAGAAGGAATTTATCAATGCAATTACCCCAGAGAGATTGGTTTGTGAGTTTTGGAGAAAAAGTAACACATCATCTGCATAAAGGCTGATTTTATGTTCTATATTCTTACATTTTATACCCTTAATTGATGTAGCCTGTCTAATTGCTGCTGCTAGTGGCTCAATAAAAATTGCAAACAGTGAAGGGGAGAGTGGGCATCCCTGCCTGGTGCCCCTCAGAAATGTAATGTAATTCTAATGATCAATAAATGTGCTGATTGGACTCAAAGGAATGACTTGGACTGAATCTGTTCCTGCTTTTCTCTCTTGTGGATCTGATCCAGACCTCCAGCTTCTGCCCTCCGCCTCACATTAGTCACCCAGCACAGCAGCTTCCCCATTAAAGCTCACTCTTCACGCCTTTAAAGCAGCCTCAGAAATACCTGGAAACACGGATCGGAGAAGTGAGACGAGATGAAGAACAGCTGGGAGAAAAGACACAACACGAGCTTCTCGTCTGTGACTGAAACCTTTGAATCATTTTTAATCTTTGCTGTTTAACTGGGCAGTGATGCAGCTTTGAACACAGGAGATTCACATTTGACCTTTAAATGACCCTGTGACCTTTCCTTCAGCTCCACGCTCAGTCAACAAATAGCGTGTGAATGATTAACTGAACTGATCAATAGTCCAGAAGTTTCACAAACTCGATGCTGCACTCCGATTAAAAAGAGCTTTTATTTTGACAAGCAGGATATAGGTCACTTCCTGTCACTCCTAGCGTGACATTAAGACACATCAAAAATGTCCTGAACAGTGAAATAAGTCAAAATGCGCTCAGTGATCAGATGAAGACAAAAACAACAATGAAGGTGATCCCTGCAGTTCCTCTGACATCCAGCAGAGGCAGCAGTGACTCAGTCCCCATAGACTCAAACTGGTTTGGTCTCTACAGATAATTTCTCCCTTCATGTGTTTTTGTATTGACGAGGAGGTCAAAGTCACATGACCTCATTGTTGCTTCCTGTTTACAGCACACTGGACTCTCCAGGTGTCTGTTCTTCGTACCTCGCTTACTACATCCAAGATCAAATGACACATCCAAGATCAAATCATCGCGCTAACTTTGAGCTCGCTATTGCGGTTCTCCGAACACGCCTGCTGTTGACGATTAGTATAGCTGGATGAAGTAATGTGAGATCACTGGGTGGCTTAACAGGGGCTACGCATCGATAGTAGAAAAATTGATCGGCAACCCTTTGATTGGTCGGCGAAAATGTCGAAGGAGCGCGCTCGGTATTTTTCGGCAGCAGAGCAAGAACTCTTGATTGAGGGATTTCAGGAGTTTCAGAGTTTAATCAGAACGCAAGGGAACACTGCAAAGGCTGCAAAAGCAAGGAGAGAGGGCTGGCAGAAAGTTGCTGACAAATCAAACTCGTAAGTAATCTAATAATAACAATAATAATGGAGTGGATTGATATAGCGCTTTTCAAGCCACCCAAAGCGCTTTACAATGCCACTATTCATTCACTCTCACATTCACACACTGGTGGAGGCAGCTACGGTTGTAGCCACAGCTGCCCTGGGACAGACTGACAGAAGCCAGGCTGCCATATCGCGCCATCGGCCCCTCTGGCCAACACCAGTAGGCGGTAGGGTAGATCTATCATATGACACTATATTGTCCAATATTATATGGCATTATATTATATTATAATATGTTATATTATATCCCCTTTCACATTAGAGCCACAACAGGACCCACTAGAACATGGGAACAAGTAAAAGTGAAATATAAGAATATTCTACAGAATGGTAATATTTATCACTTATATTGGTTTTAGTCTCTTGAAAAGAGACCCTGAAATAATCTGTTTGTTTATAACAGCAACCAAGAAAAGGGCAGAGCAAAAAAAGACAGGTGGTGGTCCTGCACCCCCTCGTCAACAAGTTGGTTAAGTAAATAATACCCTCACGGGAAAATCGATATCTCTCAATGAGCACACTGTCGCGCTGAGCTAAAGGATCCTGTCTATCCCGCAATATACGCTGGATCCTGAAAACTCTCCTTATCAATCTTGCACCTTCCGCAATGGGTGGCTCGCGTATACGGACAGGACATGGCTGCGACAGGCTTCCCAAATCCACCTTCGCTTTTATAGCCGTGGTCTCTCATCTTGATTACACGAAGTAATTTACTATTACTACTCTGAAATATGAATTACATCTGAAATAATCAAATACATGAAATAGAATGATTAATAGTACATTTCCCTTTTTTTAGGAAATGACCTGTATGTATCTGTGTGGAATCAATAAAAGGATCAAGTGCTGCATTATCTTTAGTTACATTGATAATATTTATTTATGGTAAAACAGTGGTAAAATATCGCTGTTGCTTTCGTATACATGAAGCGGACATATCTGAGTGGCCGCAATCCAATCTTGTTTACATAAAGTAAACCTGCTCCCGAGCAGGTTTACGCTTACGGATCTGTTGCTATGACAGCAAGTCCCGGATGAGCTTCGGGGAACCGAACGATCCAAGATCACGCGAAATCGTCAACAATCAAATCCAGCTAACTTACTTAGCGAGGTACGAAGAACGGACCCCAGGTGTGTGTTTGTGACATCATCACAAACACAGTGTGTGTGTGCACTGCTGTCAGGATTTCCCAAAGAGGAGCAGGGTCAGCTTTGGGACTGAAAAGCGTGGACGGGGATTTTGGAGGCCGGCCTTGTGGGACATGTATTTGTAAGAGTTTCTCTTTCAGGAGGAGAACATTTCAAAGTGTGAACTCCTCGTGTTTGCAGCATGAAATGTGCTGTAGAGTGCACTAAATCTAAGAGCAAAGTAAAGCCTGTCTTTGGCCTGATGTGGCTGTGAAAGCAGCTTCTGGCAGTGTTTCTTTATTGAATGAGAGGGGGAGATGTAATCAGAATGAGTGATGAGCCCAAACCCTCTGTCCTCAAACTCTTCATCAGTGCTCTCGCTGAGTGTTACTTACTGCTCCTCAATAATCCTGGATATGACTGAAACACAGCATAATCAGCTGAACTCGGCTGCTTTCTCGCAGCAGTGCGCACGCAGAGAGCCACTTCTTCCTGCTGAATCCGTGGCCAATGAAAGCTCATGAATCTGTTAGTGTGTTAGATTCCTGCCTGGACTCTTCAATGTGCTGAAAACAAAGAACAAAGCTGTAATCACACAGGTCTCCTCTGATAAATCCTGAGCTCCACCCAAGTCTCAGTCCTCAGGACCTCACACAGTCCCAGCAGTTTCTATCAGCATTAACACATTGATCATCCATCATGAAGTGAACTGGCTGTGTGTTTGGATGGAAGTTAGCAGCTGTTAGTCCATCAGCCTGCGTCTTGTTTGTTACAATGTAGAGAATGATGGGCCAACCCATCAGTGATCTGATGATTCCTGCTCTGACATGAAGGCCTGGTATACTGGACAAAGAAGCCAATCATCTCATAGATCCCTCTAAAGCAGTGATTCTTAACCTGGGTTTGATCGAACCCTAGGGGTTCGGTGAGTCGGTCTCAGGGGTTCGGCAGAGCCTCCACCATGACATGCACGGCTCATTTTGTGCACCAATAAAAAACATATCTATGTCTTGAATTTGAAAAAAATCATATTTTATTTTTCAGTAAAGAGGGGTTCAGTGAATGCGCATATGAAACTGGTGGGGTTCGGTACCTCCAACAAGGTTAAGAACCACTGCTCTAAAGAATCTCTTTCCCATTTGACATCTTTAATTTACTTCTTTCTTTTGCTGGAACGCTACAAGCCTCATAAACTGGAGTTGGATGATCTCTTTTAATGGGAGCACACTGACTGGGAAATAGAAAAAAGGATTTTAGGGAAGTCTTTATTTCCCAGAATGCACTGTTCTATCTCATCTTATTCAAATCTGACACAATGAATCAAAATGCTCTGTCTTTGCTACATGTCACATTTTCATGGGTCTCCTCCCAAATCTCAAAGACATCCACCTATAATTCAATAATATCTCATTATTATCAAAGATGAATTATGAAATTCAGCAACATTAAATGGAAAATGGTCTGTATTTGTATAGCGCTTTACTAGTCCCTAAGGACCCCAAAACGCTTTACACATCCAGTCATCCACACACACACATTCACACACTGGTGATGGCAGCTACATTGTAGCCACAGCCACCCTGGGGCGCACTGACAGAGGCGAGGCTGCCGGACACTGGCGCCACTGGGCCCTCTGACCACCACCAGTAGGCAACGGGTGAAGTGTGTTGCCCAAGGACACAACGACTGAGACTGTCTAAGCCGGGGCTCGAACCGGCAACCTTCCAATTACAAGGCGAACTCCCAACTCTTGAGCCACAATCGCCCCATTAGTGGTGGGGCAGTCTGTGGAGGCAGAGCAGTTATAGCTCCAAAGACATAAGAAAAGAGTGGGGACACTGTTACATTGTAGAGTCACACAGTGTGTGCAGCGTGAGTTTACATCATAATAAATAATAACCATCATGTATGTGCTGTCTTTATTTCATTTGGCAGCAAAAACATCAAACATGAACTGAACTGGATTCAGGCCTTAACACAGTGGGTGCATCAAATGTATGTGAGTGTTTTTCACACTCACCTGTACTGTGTGTTATACAGTACTGAATACACAATGAGATGGACAAAGTCCAATTATAGAATTGTACATCAGACACAGCTCTCCTCAGATGTGATCCGACTCTGCCAACAGGAGCTCAGATCTGCTAAAATCACAGTCTGAAGCTGCAGCTTTTCAATCCTCACTTTCATCCATCCAATCAGGCTCGCTTCAAATCTTCAGATCAAGAAGGTCAAAGTAGTAGAATTGAGATTCAGTGTGTCTGACTATCAGAGCAGAGCTGAGCTCCTGTATGGCTGTTCTTTCAAAGAAAAAAGAACAAAAATAATCTCATTTCATCCGTGCTGTGATCCAAAGCTATGAACTAAAATAAAGCCACATCGAACAAACACCTTGATACGTTTGTCAGGAGGTGCACGTCAGGTCACGTGGAAGGTTACGGCGTAAGTTACTCAGATTAGTCACAGAAGTCTAAATCAAGCTTCAGTCTGAGTCGAGTCAGCCGAGGTTCAGAACCGTGGATTGTCACATTGCTCATTCAGAGACTTCCTCAAGTGTTTGTGTGAATACAGGGAGACACAGCTCTGCTTTATTCATAATTACTAGTCAATAAATTGATCTGCAATCATTTTATAGCACAATCACATGTACGAGTGTCATGTGACCTGGGGTAAAAAGATATAGAAGTCCCCCCTGGCTGCCTCTACATCACAGCTCAGAGGTTCAAAGGTCTTAATATCCAGCTTTAAGTGTTAGGGTACCTGGGTCGTGGACCGAGTGGTTTCAGTTTTGTACATTTTATGTGTGTTCTCATCTTAGTTTATATTTGTGAAGGTTGTGGTTTCTGTTATGCATGTCTATTTTTTCCCCAGTTCTTCTTGGTGTGTGATTATTTTGTTCTCAAGATTTGGTTTCCTTACTCCCTCTATTCTGTGTCCAGTCAGTGTCTGTGTCTGCCCTGGTCCCACGTCTGTGTTCTCTCTGTTGCAGTGCCTGCTTGCGAGTCTGTGTCTGTAAGTTCAGTCTGTGTTTCCTGTTTTACTTTGAAAGTCCGTGTCTCATGTTAATATATCTGTTTTTTTTCCCTGTCTCGTTAGGCCTGATTTGCCCCAGCTGTGTTTCCCTCCTGTTACCCCCCAGCCAACATTTATATGTGGGGCCCATATGGTTTGGAAATGGGCTGGAAAATGGGCCCCATATACACTGAAAAAAGAAAATAGTTGAACCAACTTAATTGAATTATTTCAATTGGTAACACCAAATTTAATTAAGTTCTTTGAAATGAAGTTAATACATTAGATTAACACAACTGATTTAAGTTACATGTACTTAATAAATTAATTGTTGTCAAATAAACATTTTTCATTAATCCAACTTAAAATTAAGACATGTCAACTTAAAGTTTTCAGTTTTTCCAACCCAATAATTTGCATAACCCAAAAGTAAATTATTGCTCTTTGCTAACCTAATAATGTGGTTTAGTGTAAATTACTTTTTGTAGTGACTCTAAAATGAAATTTTAGTTTGTTTAATAAAGCTTAAATCAAAATTTTAAGTTGGCTGAAAATATTTTTCAAAAATTCAAAATCCAATGTTTTTTTTTTTTAAATGCTTTATTGTATAAATGTAATAAAGTATTACCTTTATGGCAACCAACACAGCTTTTGGTCAAACACATTACACATTTGTCCTTTTTAAAACACATATGCACAAAATGCAAGTAACGCTTAGTAGGACCACAAAGTTGTCATCAAAGTGTAAAGTGCAACACAGTATTACACAAATATCAATCTCAACACATATAGTGTCAACTATGAAAAAGTGCCCCAAGAGTATACAGAAACTTCTCTTCAGCTATAGCCAATGAATAAATATCTGAACAGTGTAGCTGACCAATGGGGATGAAAAAATATAAACACTCCTTTAGAGTTTTAGAATGTCACAACAGTTTGTTGTATAACTGAGCACATCAAACCTGAAATGCAACCTTTCCCTTGAAACAAGGCAAATATGTCTGAAAATTAAAATTAAAATTAAAAAATAAATAAAAATACCATACAAAGTATGTATAAAAGCACATTAAATTGGGGTTTGAGGTCTCTTGGAGCATAAAAAAGCCCAACATCCAAAAGAGACTACATATTTTACATGTTATATGTCCAAACACAGTTGTTCCTTCGCATTATGGCACAAGGCCATTTGTTGGTCATTGTTCTGTGCCATTACTGGGAGCTTTGAAGTTTGATATACAGATTTTGGACTTTGGGGGACATCTTGTGCTGATCAAGCTGCATGAAGATTTTTTGGAGCACTTCAAAAGTGAAGCGAAAGGGTTTTGGATAAGCTAGGTTGAGTGCATAGATCAAACCTAGAAGCAGGGCACAAGCTGAGGCAACCGAAGTTAGTTCATGCAACACTTCCACACCCTCAATGACAATGCCAATGTCTTCAGGTGGCTCCTGCAGTCCCTCCCCCTCCTTCCGAATCACATACACTGCCATGGTGACCTCCTCCAGGTCCCTCTGAACATCATCTGCTCCACAGTCCTACAGAGGGGTACAAGACACAAACACAAATCATCATTAGCCTCACTTCTTACTGTGATTAAGTGTTTGGGTGATGTACCAATATGTGTTATGTGCTGGGCTATTTCTTGGCTGGGTGTCATCACACACCAGAAACAGCAGAGAGAGGTGTATCAATCTGACTCTAATCAAATTGTAAGCAAGAAAGATAAGATTTCCCAACATGTCAAACTATTCCTTTGAACTTAAATAATCAAGTAAGCCCTTCTTACTTAAAACAAAGTCAATCCAATATGTAATGTGTTGTTGCTGGGAATTATATAATGTCCAATATGGTCATGATAATTAATACATGTCAGCAATCCAACTATGGTTCACGTGTTATGTTTGTTCTAACAGTTAACTTTTTTTGTGTCCCTTTGACAAGATGTGCTGACAAACTGTTGAAACTTACAAGGTATTCCTTGATCAGGCCATCTGCATCTTCTCCCAGGAAGATGGTGAGGGCTTTCAGCACACATTCTGGCTGTAGCTCAGGTGGCAGAGCAGGTCAGCCACTAATCAGAAGGTCGGTGGTTCGATCCCAGGCTGCATCCTGGCTGCATGCCAAATGTCCTTGGGCAAGATACTAACCCCGTGTTTGCCCCCTACTGGTGGTGGTCAGAGGGCCCGGTGGCGCCTGTGTCCGGCAGCCTCGCCTCTGTCAGTGCGCCCCAGGGCAGCTGTGGCTACAATGTAGCTTGCTATCGCCAGTGTGTGAATGTGTGTGTGAATGGGTGAATGACTGAATGTAGTGTAAAGCGCTTTGGGGTCCTATGGACTAGAAAAGCGCTATACAAATGCAGGCCATTTACCATTTACATTCCCTCCGATGATTAATGTCCAGTCTAGAACAACAAATGTTGATTAATTTTAAACTCTAAATTTCATAAGACAGACATCCTTACTCTTATTGCTTAACTTACATGTACTTTATTTAAAAACAGTAATTCACAAGCCCAGAGATTCATTACAGAAAGAAAAGGGGATGAGTTCAGTGGTGTATTTTTTGAGTCGCTAAAAACATTCATGCATATGAAAGCCATGATTAGCATTGGCCTGCCCATATTGTCTTTATGAAGGATTCAGATATATTTTGACAGCCCTCTTAGTTACGAAGTATCTTGTTTGATGGTACAGATTTACCTGTGTCCATGTGTCCATGATGTTCGCAATCTTTTGGCGTGTTGCTCCTCCTTTGGCACGTATGACTTTGATCAGCTGACTTGAGTGCATGTCTAACTGGGCCATGAACTTCCACTCAAGAGGAACAGCCATGAGCCTCTGGAACTCTGTATTTATCTAAAAACAAAACACAACCCTATTTTCATGGAAGAAGTCACCATCGAAGATAGTTTTGTAGTGCACAGAAGTTTTTTGAGGCTGATTATCTACAGTATTCAAATTAACAGCCTGATCCAAGATTGTCTGGCAGTCAAGAATATGCTGCAAAGACTTTAAAATTGAAATATATTGGAATGACTTGTTATTTTTTCGGTCAAGTATATATTCCACTGGTTCCACTACTTTAAAGTGGCTCTTATGGTATGCTTTTCGTCTCCAAGGACTGGAAAGTGGACCTTTATCTCCAATTGCTTTTTTTACAGGGTTTGTCTCACAGAGTACACTGGCTAGCTTTTCAACAACTGACTGGTCAAATTGGCATCCGTTGTCTTGTAATACTTGGCTAATAGTCTTTTGGGTAATCGCCACAGAAACAGAACCAATCAAATAGTTTAACTCCTGCAAAAGCTCATCTACAGCTGCATTAGACACAAGAAAGATGTGTTCCAACTTAAGGAGCACTGAAGCAATTTTAAGCTCAATATCCTTCCTCTAAGTTTTCAGAATACCCATTGTCAAAAGCAGAATTTAAATTTACATCACTCTCTATAATTTCCACATCTGAAATATCACTGGCAACACTGGCACAAGATTCATCAACAGAACTTATTCCAGGCTTAAATGTGTTCACTGTACCAGAGTGTTTTCTGTATTTATGACTTTTGAAGTTCTCATAGACATTGGTTTTATATTCACAGTTTTGGAACACACATGTTACAGTCTCCTTATTTTTAAGATGCTGATAGATATGTTGAAAATATTCTCTTTCTGTGGAGAGTTGATTATGGCCACAAATATGGCAAGTGAATGTGGACGCAGCTTTGGAGACTGCTTGTTGGGCAGGGTGATTTCTTGATAGATGGCTCAGTAGGGCGTTCCAAGTCTTGAACCTACATGTACAATTTAAATAAGTGCATGGATATGAGTGGCCTCGTCCGTAATGCCTATGAATCAGTTTGTAGTGTTTGAGCAATTCAGATCTTTTTGTTAATGTTGTCCCACAGTCCTTGCATCTCCACATGAAGCATAGCACTGGAGAAACAAAGAGACACGCTTTACTGGGTGTATATAAATAATTTGAGAAAAACACAGAGGGAGAGTTGGGCAATATTACAATATATCAATATGGTGATATGAGACTAGATCTCATCTCAGCTTTTTGCCACATTGCCCAACACAAAACGAATCATTTAAACACAAAATGTATTCATCAAATGTAGCCAGCCCTCTCTAATTAGATTTTAAAGGGATAAGTTCAAAACAAAAGTTTAAAAACAAAACCCAAATGCCCATAGGTACATTTTTTTTTTTTGCAATTGTTTTATATATAAAGCCGATTCCTGTTCAGTGTAAAACTGAATTAAGTTTAAATGAGACATTACTATTTTGAACTTGCATACCTTTGTTGTTGATGAAGTGAAAGTACGCAAGTTCACAGGTAAAACGAGCTGCCTGGCACGCCTCCACACAGGAATGCCCCTCTTGAAGTAGTCACAGAGCTGAGAAGAAGTTAGGTCAGAAGGTGGCGATGGGGCATCACATTGGACACCAAGCCAAAGGTTGTGGCACTGTCCAGGGTTCCAACCAGAGGTGATGTAATCTTTCTGCCATCAGCAGACACCCCTCTGGAGAGGTTGACAGGAAGGAAAGGAAGCGCTACCCAAAGTCCTAAAGATTAAAGATATGTTCGAGTTAGTCTGTCGATCTTTCATCATGTTTACAGTGTTCATCTGCATCTACGTACTTATATATGTATTCAGACACAGACCAGAAGTGTGCTAGGTCTACAAGAAATCTGATGGCTGTATTTTCTGTGTTCAATAGTGTAATACTTTCTTCTATGATTTCTAATTTTGATTTTCTGCCGCACACCATCTCCCTCTCACACGGCTGATCCGTGCGTGTACGAGCGCTGCACGCACCCTTTCTCCTCGCCTTCTTAACGTCATGTACATTGAAAGCAAAGCAAGCGGCAGTAAATGCATGCTTCCTGGAGCCACCACAGCTAAACTTTACCTCCTACATCACCCGTGGCCGTGACCGCATGAACTATTCGCGCCGACAGGCATACTGCGAACAACCACTCGTGTATAAATGCGCGCGCCCGAAGTAACGTAGTCTGAAGAGAACCGCGGCCCAGCTTGCCGCTATAATGTGCTAATGCTAATGAATAACTAACAGTAAGCCAACACCGACACACTGCATGAATACACAACTTTAAGCTAGCGTTACGATATTAAAACAAGAGAGTACCGCCGGCAAACTACTAACTTAACCTACATGTCCAAGCACAAACTACCAACAGGTCTGACATTTCGCTAATGTTAGCAGGGCTGAATGATAGCGGTTTGGTCAGGTCAGTTTACTAAACACTTAACAAACTTAACAATACAGTTGGAATATTTTTATATCTAATATATTAAAATATGTGTTCTACATTTGACTTACCTTCAAGGACTATGGAAAAAGTAATATCTTTGTTACCTTATTGACCAAATTGTTCACGAGGTCCTGCCTGCAGCCAAGTGCCTCTCAAATTATTGTTCTCAACCGCAGGTAGAAAATTCTGGAGAAGGCGGAGACGTCATGACATCAGACGCACTGCGTCACGAGAAACCTAATTGATGCAGGTTGACTCTAATGAGAATAGCAGGTTACATGTGTACTGAGGGAACAACACGTAATAACAAGTTGATATACTCCACAAATGTAGACTGGCTCCACTAAAGCAGAAATCTTAATGAAACTCACTCTGAACTTTACGTAACTTCAACTACTGCTGAAATACACTTTTTAGAGTGTAGGATTGTCCGCGGGTTCCGTAATGGCCCCACATTAAATGCCCATATAGGTGTTATGTTAGGAAAATCTGGGAACTAAATGGGCCTCAACTGGGCAAAGTACACAGAAACCCACCTGGGCCCATCTTTCAAGTTTGTTGTGGGTACCATGTGGGCACCACATAGGCTAAAAAGTGGGTTTTAAGTGGGATTGTCCGCGGGTTCCATAATGGCCCCATTTTATAAGCCCATCTCGGTATTATATTGGTAAAATCTGGGAACTAAATGGACCCCAACTGGGCAAAGTACACTGAAACCCACCTAGGCCCCATTTTTCAAGTTCTTAGTGGGTACAACATGAGGAAAACATGAGCTAAAAAGTTGGAATGGCATTAGCAGTAGGTTCTGTATTTGCATCTTACTTCTAGTTTGAATTGACTAAGTTCTGGCACTGAGTGGGCCCCATGTAGTAAAACAGTCACAAAATCAATTTTTTAGACGGCTAATACGGGTTCTGTGACACAAAGACACCAAATATATTAAAGCTGACCGCAAACAAAATCTAATTTGTAAATAAAACCATTTCAAAAATCACGAGGGTACACAAAACAACATTTTTCACATTTATTTTGTCCAACAACTGTGATTTTACGTAACTGTATTCCAAAGTGCGTAAACGTTTAAAAACTAGAAATGTCAAACTACAGCAAAATTCCTTAGATATTTGGAACTGTAGCAACATGGGGAAAAAGTCAGATGGAAAACTCAAAAGCTTATCTTGAATCAGCAGGGTTTCTTTTTTTGTATTTTTACAGAGCCATCGTTAATCCATCGTCAATACCATCGTTCCCTCGAAGCTGGACAGGAAACTGCAGGATCTAGGACTGAGCAGCTCCCTCTGCAGCTGGATCCTTAGCTTCCTGTCTGACAGACGCCAAGTGGTCAGACTGGGCAGCATCACCTCATCCCCCATCACACTGAACACTGGTGCTCCACAGGGGTGTGTACTGAGCCCTCTCCTGTACTCACTCTACACCTACGACTGCACAGCCACTAACAACTCCAACATCATTGTGAAGTTTGCGGACGACACTACAGTGGTGGGTCTTATCACCAACGGTGATGAGACGGCTTACAGGGAGGAGGTCAGCGCCCTGACCCACTGGTGTCAAGACAACCATCTCACCCTCAACGTCGCAAAGACAAAGGAGTTGATAGTGGACTTCCGGAGGTGCAGAGAAGTACACACCCCTATCACCATCAACGGCGCTGCTGTGGAGAGAGTGAGCAGCTTCCGGTTCCTTGGAGTACTTCTGGCTGAGGATCTTACGTGGTCAGGACACACAAACAAAACAGTGATGAAGGCGCAGCAGCGCCTCTTCTTTCTCAGGAGACTGAAAAGATTCGGCATGAGCCCCCGCATCCTCAGGACCTTCTATCACTGTGCCATTGAGAGCATCCTCACTGGATGCATCACCACCTGGTATGGCAACAGCACCGCCTACAACTGCAAAGCTCTCCAGCGAGTAGTGCGGTGCTCTGAACGGATAATTGGAGGTGAGCTTCCCTCCCTCCAAGACATCTTCAACATTATGCACTACACACTGTACAGTAATGCCACTGTTTTGCACGTCTCAACTCTGTATATTTTTATATATTTTATTTTATTATTTTTTACTATTTAATTTGTAAAAATGTGTATACACACACACACACGTAGAAAAACATTTAGTATACACATCCAGAAATGCATACACTATTATATATTGTACATATATTTATTAGTTTCAGGTTGGCCATTCTTGTATTTTGCTCGTTTGTGTTGTTGTGTTTTGCACATCTCTGTTGCTTGTGGGGCTCGCACACAAGAATTTCACTCGCATGTGCTGTGCCAGTGTGCCTGCATATGTGATGTGACAATAAAAGTGATTTGATTTGATATGAGGAATTTCATCATCCTTCTTGTGGCATCGTCTACACTTGTTTCCCCTGTATCTGCTACCATGGCAACCTGAGGGGAACATACAAAAAGGACAGATTAGATACTGGCATCTGGTTAGGATGCCTCCCTGGTGAGGTGTTTTGGGCACGTCCCACCAGGAAGAGACCCAGAACACCCAGGACATGCTGGAGGGACTATGTTTTTCGGCTGGCCTGGAAATGCCTTGGGATTCCCCCGGAAGAGCTGGGCCAAGTGCCTGGAGAGAGCGAAGTCTGGGCCTCTCTACTTAGTACCGGATTGGGTCGAGGGGCAGCAGCCTAAGCTTAAGATAATGGACCGGAATGGAGGATAAATGGACGCTTTACATATTACTTAATGTTTACTGTGTGGTGATAATAAAAAAATATGGTAGTAAACACAAGCTAAACTAAAAAAAAATTAATTGCGGTTCCTTAACCCTTTATCCCCAATAATATTATGCAGGATAACTGGTAGGTCTGGTAGGTTTTTTCCTCTACTGTATACTATATGAATGTAATCAAGGATTAATAACAGGAAAAATTTTTTTAAATTTTGCCATTTTTACTAAAGGCAATCAAAATGTACATGAATAAAATATTTAAATTAGTCAATTCAAATTAATAACTCTAAAACACTGAACAAAATCAAGTATTTGACCCTGTGGTTTATTTTCGGACATCTCCTTTCTTCTAAAAGTCCAGGCGTGTTGGGCCCCTGGCAGAGCTCAGGTTTGACGAGACAGGTTTGGAAAAACCTGTCGCTGGCGACTTTTTGGGGGCTAAAGGGATCAAATAAATAGGAATTGGCCAAAATGTGTATAAACTATGAAATAGCAGAACAAAAGTAAAAAAAAATCTTTATCTGTTATCAGAATCAAATATTTGATTAGAATAAAAAATTTAACTTTCTGGAAGATTTCTCGTTACATCTGTCATAAAAGTAACAACATCTCAGAAAAGAAACATGATAGCAACAGAAAAATATGATAGCAGTGTAATGTGATGGTCCCTGGCCAGATTTTTACACATAAGCCCTGTGACACAAAAACCACTGAACTCTGACACGCACAGACTGTTTTCCTTCGAGCTAATGAAGAAAAATGCTGCTCTGGTATGTAAAAGGGAATTTATTCTTCCATGACCTGAAGCTCCGTAATGCAGCCCTCCAACAGCCAAACCTATCTGTTCTCTGATTGTCTTGATGCATGCTCAATCATCCAGGTAAGTAAATCTCCAAAAGTTGATTCTGTTCATCTGGACGTAGCGCTTGCAGCATTTTCTCCCACTGAAAATGCTACGTCCAGATGAACAGAATCAACTTCTGGAGATGTTCTCTGATTGGATTGTTTAATTGGTGATTGACATGAAATTGACCAATCAGCTAAAAGAAAGAAAAATAGGGTCAAAATTTGGATGTGTAAGTTTAAATCCACACACAGCCAGGAAAGCCGAGCGCAGAGTTGTTTGTAGCACCAATTCAGCCAGAGTGGAGCCAGATGGATTTTCCCTCCATCCACACTGTAAAGTCTATAGACCAGCAAGTGATAAATTAACAGTGTTGTTGGTATTTTCTAAAACAGTTGTATGCAATAGGAATTGCTGTTTATAATCCTCCTGTATATCTGCATGTTGCCTCCCAATTAAAACCTGTGATAATGGAGATTCAAATTCATGTCATACCTATACCAACAGTTATCAAGTATCCGGATCGACCTTTACTGATGTGCTTAAAGGAAAATTGTTATTTCCATGTATTTTCCTGTTCTGCCTTCAATTTTGAGGACTTCCCCCCACATTTCTAGTTGTGACAGTGCACCTACAACAAAAAAAATCTGCTGTGATTTACATTTGTTGAAAGAGCAATTTTGTAAAATAGTCTATTTTTGTATGCACAGTTTACAAATCTGTCCTGTACAGCATGGACTGATTGCATACTAAAAAGTTGTTGCTTAAAAATAAAACAATAAATTTTTAATTAATAACATCAGCAGAAAGCCTCGTTAATAATTAGATGTACAATTTCTATAGAATACAAAACAACTAAGTTCATTTTTGATCATATCAATACCAGCATATTACACAAATAGTGATGGGATTTTCGTCTCTTTTTAGAAAGCCGGCTCTTTCGGCTCGCAACTGGCTCTTCAGGTTGTTTTGTTGCTTTAATTAATTTATTATTAACAACAATATAAAATTATGCACAAAAGGAATTACTAACGTAAAAAAAGAAACGTGGTTTTATTTATATATGTTTATATATAAATGTATATGGTGGCCCCTAGAGACAAAGCATGTACAAACTACAAAACCCATTTCTAGCATTAACTGAACTTCCAAAACAGAGCTATCTAGATCACTTAATTTACACAATTGAAATCATATGTGTATTGTTTGTGTATTTATACACAAGCACTCATATATATTCATAAAAAATTCCAAAAACTGTTCATTTACCTGTTACTACCACACACCAAATCCGGTCGTTGGTACTTCCTGGCTTGTGTAGCCACTAGGTAACAAAAGCTCAACACTGTGCCTAGCATCCTGGAGCACTTCTGTTGTGTTTTGTACGTGCTATGGAGTTTTTACGTGTTTTGGGGTTTGTACGTGCTTTGTCTCTATCGGGCACCGTAAATATACTTTTATTTATTCTCTCCACATAAAATGTAATAAATAAATCATATAATACAAAAAACAACTATTTACATTTCAACATTTAACTATTTAAATTTTCAGCTTTTTCCTTTTAAACAAATTTAAAGTGAAACAACACAAAACACTGCAAACCACAACACAATTAAATATAAATTAAAATATGAAAACAAAAAGAAGATGCACATTCTCTGTCATATGGGCCTGCATGAATAAACTTTCTGAGTCCTTTATCATCTGCAATTGAAAATAGTTGTGCATGATCACTATACCTTTCTAATGTGACGTTGTTGTCCCTGGCTCTCATTCTGTCTCTCTCCCTCCCGCTCTGTTCCTGTGCTACTGCGTGTGTAACTACCGCCCCTCCCCCCTCTGCTCAGCACAAAGCACTAGGCTTGCTGCGGAGTGAAGCGGGGGAAAAGTGCGAGAGAGGGTGAGAGAGAAAAAAAACATGCTTGTGTCATTCACTTCAAAGAGCCGTTTCATTTTGACCAACACATCACTAACAACCATGATGAAAAACGCTCATCTGCTCCCATCACCATGAGCTGATTAACATTGAGCTGCTGCAGTCAACACCATCAAACTAATTTAGTGTTTAATGGTATGTTATTGAATGCTTTTATTTTTAAATCTTTACCAGCGCTTAAAGACTGTAGATGTTCACACCTGGTGTTAGAAAACTGAGCTCACAGCAGTATTTTTTTTTATAACAGGAAATTTTAATTTTTATTGGTTACCGTGTTTATTACCACTTTTATCAGTAATGTACTTCCTATAAAATATGGATTTAATAAGTGTGGAGCAGGGAAATTATTTTACTGCTATTGTTAAATAATCATCATCATTACCATTGCAGTATAATATAATCTGCAGTATGATCATTGCTCTAACAATGTAACAGATAGCTTTAAGATGGCCTTAAGATGCTTATGCATACAGTTATTATATTAACCTTGTATTCCAGATGCAGTTATAAGTATTTTATACATATTGCACATCTGTGCTTATTTTGAGTTGATGTTCAGGTTTATTAAGGGTCTTAAGCTTCACTGGTGAGAGTGTCCAGATGATCCATGCTGAGGGAAAACTAGAACATAGAAGGAATTGCAATACATGCTTACAAAACACTTATATCAGGTCATTTTTATATTAAGCTTTTAGTAGAGGTTCTTGACTAAAACATTTATTTAGTAGATGACATATACATAGTCTCAGTTAGGTTGTTACACATAAGGATGAGCCTCTGTTCTGGTGAAAGGTCAGAAGTGCAACAGGTGAATTGAGAAAGAGCATTTAAGGACAAGACACAGACAGTTAGTAGGCGAAGAGGCGACACAGAGAGCATGTGAGGTCAACACACACACTGTTAGATTATAATATTATTTTATGCCATGTTATACCCCTAATTAAAGATTGTGAACTATTAGGTAGTTTTAGTTTGCATTATTCTCCTGGATTAGAAGAAGCTGATAACTATTGCATTAGTTAAACTGATTTGCATTACATTAGACTGCTGATTTATTGTGAATGAATGATATTGTTTTATGATGCATTATACTGCTGAGTTATGAGAAATACTGTTCGCAGAAAGTCATTGCCTTATTTGTCTGATTAGAAGAGAACAGAATATACTGGAGTTTTCTGCCCCATCTCAGCAGGAGCAGATAAACAGGGAGCCAAGGTCGTAGCTTAGGTGCCGTGTGAGAGAAAGCATGTGAATGTTTAGGCTTTTATGATAAGGTGGGGGCATCAGAGGCTATAAAAGTTTGATCAATGCTCCACCATTTTGAGATCTGATGCTGTCTGCATACAGTGTCCATCTCCCACGCGTGTGTTCATTAAAATCATCGTTTGACTCAACCCGGCCGGACCAGTGTTGTTATTGTGGTTTTTTCTCTTGTTTCCATCCCCAATTTTGAACTCGTAACAGCTTGGGGGCTCGTCCTGTGGTATTGGGGTGGAATTTAAAGGTTTGGACGGTCCGAGGTTGTCGAACGGACAGGCACAAGCCAGTGGTCTGACGTGAGTGGGCATAAGCCGGCTTATCTAAAGGTAAGGCACTACCTGTTGAACTATTTCCAAAGTGTGCCAAATTGGATATGACTAAATTAAAGTCTACTCACTGAAATTACTGGTAGAGGGTCTGTTTTGATTTTGATGAGGATCCGTGTGTGTTATGCAGTTAAAGTTGCTTAAGAGTATTTAATGAAGTTGAAGAAATATGAACGTAATAATGTTGGGTTTGAGTCCCTGGATATTGAGTTAAAGGCTCAGGTAGTTTGGTAGGGAATTGGCTATGTGTTGTTATAGAAATTAGGTCAGAAACTGTTCCCAGAAGTAACAGAGACTGTTTAATTGGTCGTAAAAAAGTTATCTTTCTTCGGTGAGACCCGTTATGGTAAAATTTGTCGAAATTGTGTAGGTGAAAATTATTATAGGACGGCACTGGAAGATGCTAAGAAGCGCATAGCCCGGGGGTTACGCCCCCTCCTGGTCGTGGACGCGCGGCTTTGACCTGTCGGCGAACAGGGATAGTTCAGTTTGGCTTAGCTGTGGGGTACAGGGCATCCTGAAATAAGCTAGGAGTTAGAGTCTCCTCATCGTTGGAAACGGTGTCATGTGCTTGTTTGGACAAAGTTAAATTGAGTTAGGGATTTTAGAAATTAGGTCAGAAACTGTTCCCAGAAGTAACAGATACTGTTTGATTGATTACAAAAAAGTGAGACTTTCTTCGGTGAGACCCGTTAACTTAAATTTGTCGAAATTTGTTAGGTGCTGAATCTGTCAGGCCTGTCAGTGGTTGTAAATATAAGACGTCTTTGTAATATAAAATAATAGAGTTTTGTCTGAGCTTTGTGTGACCCTGTGTGTGATGACAGCGCGCTGCAGCGCTGCGAGCTATTTTTAGACTGTGTGTGAAGATGCAAATGAGCTGTGAGGTGCACAGAGGACTTTTGTTGCTGTTTAGCGTGTTTTTGAGTTTTATAATTATGATTTGCAAACAATGATACATGCTTGTAATTAAAACGCGGATTTTGCTGATTATAATACTACAGATAAGGTTTGAATGACTACGCTGAATGTTTGATATTCGGCTGGGTTTTGATATAGAAGAGACAAATCAAGCATGATTAAGACCGACACTTCAGCCGGCAGAGTAAGATTGTGATAAAAATGATATTAAATAAATCTCTCAGTGTGTTGATACAGGTGGCTACGGGCCTGGACCAACTGCCCCCACAAGCACAGCGGCCGAAGCAAATTATAGTAATAGAAACCACACTCAGCAAGAATCAGCAGCTGTGGAAAAGACAGCAGCTAGCAGAGAATTAAAGGAGAAATTAAGAGAAGTTTTAACACATAAAATTGGGGCCAACAGACTTGTGGAGGTTGGGAAGGCGTCCGGAGCATCACAACAAAAAGGTGAAACAAAAACACACACAAGCAGAGAAATGTGAAAGAGAGGCACGTGCTAGAGAAATGCCTTGTTTGAAAAAAAAAACAAAACGTTAAATTAGCCCACCTATAAACGCACATACACGCAATGAAGAAACAGCTTACATCCATGAACACATGAAGATTTTCCAGCAAGTTTCAAGTAGCGAAACTTAACTTACACCCGCCGTTAAAGAATAAAGTTTATCCACTACTAACAAATAAACTCTCTGGGTTGCAGGACAACAACTTAACTTCAAAAAAACAAAAACAAAAAACTGGTCTGACCAACCAGTGACGATACAACAAATTTAGTGGCTAAAAAAGTCAAATTGTGACATGTTTTCTGCCGATTGATTAATACAAGTGATTACTGAATGAAAGAAAATTCCATTTTTGTGCTTTTAAACATGATCTTAAGAATTTTAACATGTACCTCTGTCAGTGCGCCCCAGGGCAGCTGTGGCTACAATGTAGCTTGCCATCGCCAGTGTGTGAATGTGTGTGTGAATGGGTGAATGACTGAATGTAGTGTGAAGCGCTTTGGGGTCCTTAGGGACTAGAAAAGCGCTATACAAATGCAGGCCATTTACCATTTACCTGTGTTGTCCTGTCAGCTTGGTGGGTTATGAGTTGATTATATAATATATTATATATATAAGAGAAAAAACAAAAAAAGGGGGAGAGAAGGTTGACACAGGGCTCGGCCCCGGTGTTTCTCCCCTCTCTGAATGACAAAGCCAATAAAACATCATTCTGGTTTGTTCGTTTTTGTTTTGTTTTGTTTTTTCTCTTTCTCTTTTTCTCTCTTTCCTTTTTCTCTTTATGCTTGATTGCAGGCTGCTTTGTCGGCCCAGTAAGCCAGGCGGACCCTGGACTCCTGCTCTCCCTCCCTACCATCTTTGCTCTCTCCTCCACCATCTTGGATGTGACCCTGACCAAATGCTATAGCAGCTGGACACACGAGAACAACTTGAAGATGTCAACATCGCTGCAGGAAAACGATCTCATGCAGCAGAGACGGAGAGCGTTAAATCCAAGGCCCGTTTCATTATACGGGGGAGATTGCCAGACAGCTTCAGCTGACAGAGCTGTGACGAGACGCCTATTAAGCCCGGAGGAAAAGTGAGGCCGAGCAAAACAACGCTGACCTTAACCACTCTGCATTAAAACTGTGCAGGACAGTGACGGACCAACATGGATGATCGGGCAGAGAAAAAATGGCGTGCCACAGACAGGAGGAGTAACTGAGGTCAGGAGGCACCTCAGAATGGACAAAAGCACCAGGACAAAATAAGCTGAAGGCACAGGTGTTGGGGCTCGGCCAGGAGCTGACCTCTGAGAAGAGCTGAACAGCAGAGCCGCAGAAGGCCGTGGAGCAAAGCAAGGGAAACATCAATGGACTTCAATCGGATGTGTATGGAAAAGACTTTGAGGTTTCTGTCCTCAGTAAGAGCTCAAGACATCAGAGCAGAAACTGAGCATGGCTCAAGAGGAGCTGGCTGAGAATCGAACCCATCAGACTTGCAGTCTCAGCCACTGGACGTGAAGTCAGGCCGGAGCTTGCCGGGGCCAGATGAGCATCCCAGAAACTTCCTTGAGGCCTTTGTTAAGCTAACAGAACAAACACTGAGGTCTTCCACTGGAGAAGTTGCTGCTGCAGACTCTCATTTACACCCTCTGGAGGTCAGCCGTTTCCGCCTGCAACAAACGAACAGCAGCTGCAATTGTGCAGGCACAGAAACGGACTCCTCATACATGGGATATCTGCAACTGAGGGGTGAGTGTCGTGGAGGTATTGACACAGTGAGGAGGAAGAGGATACGGTGTCTGGACTGGCAGATCCTAGCAGCTCAGACCCCCAGACCACAGGAGTGATGGAGCGCTGGGAGCTTCTGCAGGCTCAGGACCTCAGCAAGGAGATGAGAACAAAGCAGAACGAGCAACAGTGGCTGCAGCTGAACTCTGACCTGAACACAAAATCTTGACTTGGCTGGGAGAAACAGAGGAAGAGCTGGCGCAGCAGCGTAGACTGGAGCTTGGCACGAACATCCAGACGATTGACCTGTGTATTAAAACCTTGAAGGAGTTACAGAAGCAAAAGGGTCAAGTTAAGGAGGAGTGACATAAGGAGAAGATGCAGGATACTGGAGAAACGGACTGCCCCAATCGGGGCCAGAACCAGTATGGACAGAACTTTAACCAGCATCACCAATGGATGCAAACATACTGAAATGGAGGAGGGCAGGATCCCAGGGCACGCTTCAGGCCGTGGTTTATCCAGAACACCAGGGCCCTGTTTCAGGAAGCCGGTTTAGAAAACTCAGAGTGAAAAACGATACTCAGGGTTGAGTAACCCCGAACTGTCCAACTCGGAATATTCGGTTTCAGAAAGGCTGATAACAATTAGTTCAATCAACGCGGAGTTGCGTCAACCCCAAGTGAAGCGCGCGGACGAGGATACATAAAGCCCTGATAAGCGGAGCACAGATTAAGCGAGTCACCATGGAGACGGAGGGAAAGAGGGCGCGGTCAATGTATTTCACAGCGCTTGAGGCCGAAATTCTGATGGCAGCATATGCCGATAACATGCAAATTCCGCGGAAAAAAGTAACACAGCCACAGCTGCAAAAGAAAGGGAGCATGCATGGCAAAACATAGCCGACAGAGTCAATGCCTGAGTGTTAATATAAACATTGATCTAGGGATTTCCACCCATTTAACACGTTATTTTATCATATGTTATTTTATTTGTTATTTTATACATTTTATTTTGTGACGTGATGTGAGCGCAGGTGCAACCCAACAGGCCCCAAACGTTCCTGGCAGCAAGTAAAAATGAAATATAAAAATATAGTCCAAACAGGTAAGGTGTAATTGTATTATGAGCCATAGTGCTTGGTCTGTTTGTCCCATGTAAATCAATTGCAGTTAGAGGCTACATTAATTTTCTTTCTGTAAGCACTTATTGAAATTATCTGAGCACATTACAAGTACATATTTGCTTACTCTGTATGCTCAAATGTGACCCGTTATAGCCAACAGAAAAAAAGCGGAGGCCCGAAAAACAGGTGGGGGTCCTCCACCACCACCACTCACAGAGGCTGAGCAGTTGGCCCTCAGCCAAAACAGTGGGCGCCCTGTGGCCGAAGGCATCTCTGTGGGGACATCCTCTGAGTCAATAACCCCGCAAGACACAAGTGCCTACATAGGGGGTAAATCCAAAATAATACATGATGTGCATACATCCTTTCTTCACAGTCACCTTTGCAGTGCTGCTCATTCATTTGATAAACTCTTTACCATAATGGATTATTTTGTAGTGAAGTTATTTTCCTACTGATTTTGCCTTCCCTCAGTCTTGGTTGTCTTTGAGAGCATAATGACAATGAAGTGTAAGGTGATTGGTATGTTTGTTAATTGCCATTTGGTCCCTTGTAAGTTATAAGTGACCTGTATAAACCTCATATTCTATCAGTTGATGGTGATGGTGTACTGCATCTGGTGCAGCCTCCTGTTGAGCCAGACCAACATGCAGTTGTGAGTAATACTCCACAGATTATATGAGTTTACAGTAGAACAGCAATGTTGTCTATTTCTTTACTACAGGAAAATAATGAAGAAACATTGACAGCTGTTACAGAGGAGGAAGCAACAGAGACACTTTATGAGGTTTACATCTTTTAATACTTTGTGTACAGGAAACACAGGCGACCAATAAAGCCAGTTGAACAAAAAATCTGTTTATTCTTCTTTCAACATGTTGAGGTGATGGGTCAAAAGAAATGATTGTGACATATGGTGTCTCTGACTGCTCTTCCATCTTGTATGTCCGTGGGAGGGTCAGGATGTTCATGGTTTGGATCACTGCTGATGTTTGGTTCAGAAGGACAGTGTTCTCCTCTAATTGTGGCAATGTTGTGAAGAATCACACATGCCACAATAATGTCACATGCCCTTTCTGGGGTGACCCTGAGTCTTTGCAGGCACTGGAACCGGGCCTTAAGCATTCCGATAGTCATTTCAATTCTGGCTCTTGCCCTGCAATTAGCCAGATTATATCGCTGCTGTGGGCCCGGTTCAGGGTCAGGGTAAGGGGTAAGCAAATAGGGTAAACATGGATACCCCCTATCACCAAGCAAGTAGCCAGTGAACTCTCCTAAGACAGAAGGATACACTTCAGTTCAAATGTCCCTGAAGCAATTGGTCTTTATATATTTTACAGTATTCTCAACTCACCATGTCCAAATTTTGTGCTCAGTGTACATTCACGGAATATTTGTGAGTCATGGACAGAGCCTGGCCACTTGGCTTCCACATTTGTGATAATGTTGGCAGCATCACATATGATCTTCACAGTGCAGAGAACACAAATTAGCATCCATTACTATAATGAAATAATTTGTTAGTTTGACATGCTACAGGGAACTATGTACCTGTACATCAATGCTGTGGAAAGACTTCCTGTTCACATAGTCTCCTTCATTTACTGAAGGAGCAATGATTGGAATGTGAGTGCCATCTGTACAGCCAATCACGCCTGGGAACCGTGAAAATAAATGTAAAATTTAAGTAGTAGTTCAAGTATCACCACATCATAAATTAAGTTTTGGTCATCCTGATACCTGCAATTTTGTGGCATCCCTCTTTGATAAATCTTGTGGGTCTATGACCGGGGAACACCACAGACGAGTACAGGAGACGTTTCAGTGCAACTGTAACATTCCTGACTGCCCGACAGACGGTAGCCTTGGAAACGTGCTCAGCGTCACCAATATTATACAGAAAGCTCCCGTTTGCAAAAAACCGAAGTGCAATACAAATAATATGTAATGAACTGAGAGCATGTCCGCGATGTGTCACATGTGTAATATATGGCCTGAGGATGTTATCCAAATAACTTATAGATTGTGCTGAGAAACGGTGACGTTCACACAGAAAATCATCAGGAAATGATAAAATGTCCAAACGCGCTCTGATCACTCTCTCCCGGCGGAGAGCTCTGCGGAGAATTTGGGCTTCACGATCTACTGGCTCTTCAAGGAAGGGGCACGCCATGTCCGACACTTCCTACTGTCAGGTTTCCGACAAAGGGGCGGAGACAGTCAGGGTTAGTTGTAGTAAACCTGCTAGGGGGCAGGTTAGCTTCACGGAGTGTGTCGTCATAGTGACTCACTCAGGCTTCAGCTGAACTCGCTTTGTGAAACCGAAAACCCAGAGTTTTCGTTAACTCACGGTATACTTACTCAGTTTTTCCACTAAACCGGCTTCCTGAAACAGGGCCCAGAACAGGAAAGTGATGAACACAAACACCCACACAAACACACTCATCTACATGCATTGACTCAGAATGAAAAGTAGCATATATATGAACATATGCACTCGTTGATTGAGTGAGAATTGACACACACACACACAAATCGAAATGCTGATTTAATTCACTGAGAAGTGATACACACACGCGCTGATGCAATGAAGAATGCTTTACTAACAAATGCTGCACACAAACATCCAAATACAGAATCGGTTACAACAACAAGAACCCATTGATTATTTATTGGTTAAATGCATTTCATGCCGCCCAGAGGGCATTTGTGTAGATTTAGGGGACAGGGTCTAAAGCAGTTTGGTTATGAAAACAATGTCTGTGTGTGATGTCTGTTTATGGCTCAAGGCCTCCACTGAATTGTTTACTGTGCTTCACACAATTTAGCAAGGAGCAGTGGCACAGAGTGAAAATGATGGATGAACGGTGTGAGTTTTGGAGAGAATATGAAAAGGTTGTGTTGATTTAATTTGGTTGTTTAAGTTTCTGCTAAAGCAAAGCGTTTGTGTGTAACCAGTGTCCATTATTGAAGCAAGTAAATCCAACATGTTTTGTTGGTGCAAAAAGAAAAAAGGAGTCACGGTAATTGTATGCCTACACAATATTGTGAGTGAAGTTTTGGTTGATTTTTGGGTTTTGTTTGACACAAGGTGTATTTTATCAGTGAGGTTTGGATTGTTTTCTTTCTCCAAGAGAGGGGAAGATGGTTTATGTTTGGACATGTTTGTAATGGGCCCCAGTATTGGTTATTATATGAGTACTTTATTGGTTACGTTTGTTTTTGCTTTTGTTACAGTGCACTGAGATAAGAACATCTGAGAGGTGTGATCCACCGGTGGTGATATTTTGGTATTTTGTGAGTTCCTGATTTAACAAATCGACTCTTAAATCCAGGCCTGAGAGATTGAACTTTAAAGCGCTATAAAATATTTTTACTGAAAACAGTCGTAAAGTGTTTTTCTCCATGATTATAATGGGCGTGGGAGAAATTCACTTATATGGGACACGGATCACATGAGAAGTCCTGAGCCTAAAAGGATTGTAGCGAGCCAATCCGGTCCAAAAAACAAGTAACTGTTTTCCTTTAAAATGATGACGTCATCTTGCTGGTGAGGGAGCTTCGAGTAGGTTGCGCGTGGAGCTCCATTATCAGCAATATCTGGTATGAATGTGTGTGGATGTATGCATGTGACTGGACTGTGATGGACTGACGACTAAAAGTTTTAACTGACTTGATACTGAGACAAAAATGGTACTGACTTTAGGATTAGTAGATGTCCAGAAACAATTCACCCAGCCTGTAAAAGAAGGGTGGATGTTTTGTCTTGCTTTGGGTTGTTTTTGTAAGAACAGAAGAATAACAGAGACGAAAGGGGGAGGCTGCAGCGTCACATGAGGGCGAACCGCAGACTTAACCCTTTGGTTGCTAATTTTGAGTTACTGATGTTTACATTAGGAAAATTGTGTTTTAGTAGCTGTGTTTCGATTAATGTATCACATTATATTGTTGGGAATGTTAAATGCTAAAGTGAAGAAAAGGTCCGTTTTCGCCCATGACTGAACATGTTATTGTTAACCATAGCAGGCCATTGTAAAAATTCAATTAATGGTTATAAAAAAATAATAAAATAAAAAATCCTCCACTGAGGTCTATGAATAACAGGGGAATGATAGACTTGCCAAACTCAAAAGAGAGATATGTAATGATAAACACTGGTCCCCGCCTTTCGGGTGCCTTCTTGAAACAGTCAGCAATTTGAAACTAAGAGAGAACCGATAGGGGTGGTGCTGCACAAGAACAAGAGTAAAATAAAGTAAAATATTGTGTTTAGCTTTCAGAAGTTTAAATTAAAATGTAACATTACACTCAGAGGATCAATATGAAGGTCAATATATCTTAATTTTGTATGAAGTACATGACTGGTGACTGTTCTGTCCTGAGCTTTTGTTTTTACAGCACCCACTTGGCCACACCAACAGTTTCTCGCCACCGAAAAAGGGGTATTCGCAAAGAATAAAGAATGGGGAGGAATACCATCTAAACTGGGAAAGGTAAGCCCCAAAAGGGGGTGACAACGCCATAACTTTCACTTATGGTCAAATTCTCAAAAATTTGACCCTAAACTTGAAAATTGTTCAAACATTTAGAGATAGAGTGGATAAATATAATGTCGTAAACCACAGAAGGATGAAGTATTTGATTCAATAAGATGGTGAAATAACACGCAGTAAAATGTTGATCATGTTGATTATGTTTATTCCAGTGTGCAGAGCAGGGTTATTATTATTAAAGAAAATAAATAGAAATAACGAAAACTAGAAGTGGAAAAACGTTTGCTTTAACGGAAATAACAAAAAAAAGGAGAATTAACTAAAACTGTAATGAATGTTCACAAAATTAGCCAAAGTCAATTGGATTTATTGTAAAATGTGTTTAGTTTCATTGATGTGTGCACGCCCTACAATAGCTAAGTTAAGGCGCTACGGTAGTCGAGTCGTCTGTGCGGCTGCTCCGTCCACGCGCAGAATCATGTCAGGAAAGTCGGGAGAAAGCGCCAGAGTCCAATTGAGGATCATTTTAATATGACTGTTTTTTAGACATAACAAGAGTCTTGTAGTGGAGAGGGACATAATGTCCTCCTGAGACCCAGAGAATAAAAAAAAAAAAAGGGGAGAAAATATTTTCGTTTTTTCTTTTTCTTTTTTCTTTTAAATAAATCAAGTGTTATTTTTTTTTTTTTTTTTTTTTTTTTTTTTTAAATGACATCAGAAACAGCAGTATGCGACATTACGTGATGGCAGAGCTTCAGTTCATCCTTTGTCATTTTTTTTTTTTTTTTTTTTTTTTTTAAATAAATAGGACAGGGGGAATGAATGAGAGAAAGAGGGGGAGAGAAAGAAAGAAAACCAAAGGGGAGAAGAGACGGTGAGAAGGGGGGGGGAAGAGAGAGAGAAAAAAAAAAAAAAGAACTCCTGGGTCACCTGTATGGAGAAAAAAAAAAACAAACAAAAAAAACAAACAGAGGAGACAGCAAACAACAAAGAGCAACATAATAATAGAGAAAACAAAGCACCATCACAATAAACTAGCTAGCCATAGATATCAATATTTACTAAATAATAAACGATATTGTGCAGCACGCAAGATAGACAGCGCACAGTGTGCTTTGAGGTAGCAGCCAAGAAAGCTTTAGTCCGCGTCTGTGAATACCCATGTGTGCATACCTGTGTGGATCAGCATGCTTGCATTCCAAAGGTTTCTCCATGTAATGATCTGCTAGGGAGTGTGGGGGGGCCACAGCCCCGTCCTCCAGGGTGTGAAGCGGGTATGGAGGAGATCAAAACTCCAGATATCCAGAGGCCCCCAGAACACAAGAGACCATGGAAGACCAACAGAGGGGCAGCCGCGCCACTATTCCAGTAAGAGCTGAGGAGAGTCCCAGATGAGGGCTCGCCCAGCAGCCGCGGAGCAGAAGTCAGGGGGAGTTGCAGTGACGCGCCCGTGAGCTCCGCCGGCCCCCAGCTGCGCCTGAGTGACCGAGCCCCAGGCCGAGAGGCCGGGGGCACCCCACCTCCAAAGGGGGCCCGAGCGAGCCCCAGGCCCCAGGCCCCGACAAGCGGCCGCCAAGGAGTGAGCCGGTGTGTACCCGGACGCCCACCCCCAGACACAAAGAACCACCAACACACCGACACCTGAGGGAGTCCGCCACCGGCAGGGGAAGTGGTGGTGGGTGGAGATAGGCCTCCAAACCTTGGAGGGCCTGAGGTGTCCCCAGAGAGGTGGCGTCTGATACCCAACCTGACATATAGACACAGACATACAGGCACACACAGACACAAACATCCATTCCCACCCTCATGCTCTCATATGCACTCACTCCACACTCAACCAACGTGGAGACAGACATAAAGAGACGCTGTACACACAATCACACTCCCCAAGCGTACTCTACAAACCGGGTCTAGGTACCCTTGCCCCTGGAGGGGGGAATTGCACCCAGACCCAGGTGGTGTTACCCTTTTCCCTGCGGTGGGGAGAGGCAGACCACCCCGACTCCGCAGCAGCAGGGAGGCCCCACACCCCAGACCGCAGTCGGACGGCCCACTCCTCCTACTAGCCCTCCCGCTCCAGCAGGCCGCAGAGAATGGGGGTGGGAGAAGTGTTATTAAAATAACAATCTCATAAGAGGAAGATCAGGGACCAACCCAGAAGTCACTGACACTTCACTAGCTGTAAACTATTGGTTCAGGAATAAGTGATGGCACTGAACTTTCTATTTCACAAAAGTCAATTTATTTAGGATATCTGAGGAAGTACTGATTTTTATTTGGAGACACAAAGGAACATTTGGCACTTCCCTCATCTCACATCTGTTTCATTGTTACACCCAACCATTCTATAATTGAAATGCCTTGGACTGTTAACCATTTCAGGCAAGCTTTTTCTTGAGTTTTGGAGAGAACTCTTCATTACTGATATTATTCAGGTCATGTCCACATGTTTGTCCCAGGTTTCTCAGTCAAGAGGAGCTTGAACTCCGGATACGGTGAATCCTTTTCGCATATTGAGATCACTGATAACTTTCAGCAATGACGTGATCTTGTAGAAACAATTAGGGGCCATGGATTCATCTATAATTGCGACTCTTATTTTTTTACTTTAGTGGAAAACATTTCTGCATTTCACCCAGATTTTATTTTTAACTTAAAATTAAAAATTCCGGATTCTCCTACATATCGGTTTTGAACCAGATACGATGATAGATATCAGGTGGCCCTGTGTTTTTCTCTTATTACACCTGCCATTGCATCTCGATAATCTTTGTGTAGTTCCTACTGGGGTCTCACTCTCTCCTATTTGGCTCACATGACTCTCATTCCTTGAAAAAACTATGCTTGAATCTCGCTCAGTTATTCGGTTAAGAATTCTCCCTGCCTTTGTCAAAGAGTTGTCTACTAGAAAAAAGTGAAATAAATATAAGTACCAGGTCCCAATGTACATTAGAGCACACATTAATAAATTAGTCATGTTTTCTGTGAAACTAAATAAGCCTAATTCTAAAGAACACCTAAGATCATTTACTAGATGTTTATTTTTGAAAATTAAGTAAAATCTGAGTTTAAATAAAAATATCTTAAATGTAAATATCATGCTTACCTTTTTCTTTCAAAATGTGCTTGTGGGGATGCCAGCCATTTTGAACAGGAAGAACAGTTGGCAAGGCCGTACCCCCACATATGGGATAAAATTTTAACATCAGGACTTAGATGAGTGGTAAGTAGAGTATGAGAGCTACAAGCAAAAACTGAATGTACATTACAGTGCGCAAAAATGCATTACTGGGTCATCAGGGGGTTATGAGGGACATTTATAAAACAAAAGTCCCACAAACCTTGAAGTGCATTTGAAAAGCTCACACAAGAAGGTTAATCTAGCTTATTTTGAAGAGCTCATCAGGGGGAGCACACTCCCCCTCCTTGAAGAGCTCCCCCACTCAACCCGCATCCCCAGAAAACAGCTAACCCCAGACAAGGCAGCGTGATGCATCCCGAGACAACAGGACTGGGACATCTAAATAACTGTGTGAGTCAATCGCGTTCAAAAGTTTATCAATTTACTTGAACCAAAATTAGGAACACCCGGTGCTGCAAGAGTTAATAGTCTTAATACCCAAGGATAAGCAGAAGAGCATGACTGATAGGATGGAGCTAGGATTTGGCGACACTTAATTTTTGCAAAACACAACTAAAACTATAACTAGCACTGATCAAAACTAAAATCTAAACTAAGGATTTTCAGAAAATAAAAACTAGACTAAACTAGCAAAGAATTGGTAAAAACTAATTACAACTGGTATAAACATCAGGACTGATGACTATTGAAAATCTGGAGGTAAAACTAAATGAAAATAAAAATTAATGACAATGGCGAAACGTTTAAAACCTTGGTGCAGAGATTGACAAATCTGACCAGGAAATGTTATAAAATGGATTGTCGGAACAGTCAGCGTTAAAGTTACTTTTGACAGTCCATACTAGGATGGCATTGGACATTATCAGGGCGGAAAAGGGTTGGTGTGACCAAGGTGTGGTTTGGCTTGTTGTATGTATATTTCGAGATCATGTGGCTCTGGATGGACCAGTTACCAGGGCATGGAAGGAGGACAGACTAATTTAAGAGGAGAAGGAATTTCCTGGGATTGAAGATCCTCTGGGTGAGTGGTTGATTAAGAGCATGCATAAAATAAAAGCTATCTGTTGTTATTAATTGGTAATAGATTGATGACTGGCCACATCTACAGCTGTATTGACTTGTGGTGGACGTAGTCTGCTTCATGTTTAAGTACTCTAATTAACAGGTTGAAAATAGTGACATTAAAGGAAGAATATGCAGCGCCACCCTGTCAGATGCCAGTCACGGTGGGGCTCAATGATTAATTAGGTGAGCTGCATTCATGGCTGAGTCAAAACAGAGTTTCCCCTGCTGTGGTCAGTGAGGGAGAAACCAGGGGAAGGTCAAATTTAAGAGGGCCATCTATAAACGTTTATGTGTCAAATTAAACGGGACAAAAGGGGGTGTTTTACTGTTATTTTCACATCGGCATTATTATTGTATCAGAATCAAGTACTAAGCATTGCATTGATCATCATTTATTGAAGTTTTTGACATTATACTAACATTTGTGTTTCAGTGATTGTTATAACCTCAGGTTGATCTTTTATTCACAGGTGTTAGGGTAATCAGATAATCTTTCTTCGCAGGTGTAACCATGATTATTTTTATACATATTGCAGTTTGTTGCTCATTATAGAGTTGTGCTCAAGTTAATAAAGGTTAAAAGCTACAGTCAACGCGATGTTTGGCTGATCTATGGATTTGAGTGACTTGAAGCAAAGAAGGCCGCACGCGCTTACACACCACTGATATCATATTATTTTTTGTGATTTTTATTCAATTATGTCTTTTGCTAAGTTTAAGTAGTGGTAGTTGATTGAATGACATTTATAAAAATATTAAATACCTGAGTCAGAACATTACACGCAGATCAACTTAACAATCTGGGAAACCTTGTAGCTGCCTAACCTTTTCTTTAAATGTTCTAGCTCCGTTGATTTGACACATTGGAATGTGTCAAAAACTTGATTTGTGTCTTTAATAATTTAGGTGTGGTAAAGCTTAAGCTAATAGTGGCCCGAGAAGTTTCGGAACTTTTTTTTTTTAGAGAATCAGTGAGAAGCATAAATCATTATTTCTATGTTTAAGCATCGATCATTGAAATGAACTGAAGAGCGTTTAGAAGATTCGTTAATTTGTTTGCCTTTTGTTAAAAAGAGTGGTTTCAATAATTTTCAGACACACCTTGCAAATGTGCTTATAATGAGTTGGCACTCGGCCTTTTGAAGGTCAGAAGCTTCGTTCGGCGTGACGGTCCGAACTGATAAAGTGTAGGAAATGCCTTGAGTGCAGAGGGCTAAATGCAAACACGCTTACACACACATAGGATATGATTAGAATAAGTCCCTGGAACATTCTGACTGTTTTAAACCAATTCTGAATCACTAGAAGGTCAGTAGATAACAACATTAGATTATTAGAGCTAGGCAGAGAGGTGTTTTGGTTTTCTGTCTCTTACAGAGAAAGGAACAGACACCAGACGAGGTTACAGATATGCGAGGATCCTTCGCAGCGGAAACAGATACGGTGACTGCCGAGACACCAACTGGGTCCAAGTGTCATGGCGTTTGGGCTCCAGCTAGTCACCACAAAAGGATGGATCCCATAAACACAGCAATAACCATGAAGGGGTTGGCGGAAATCCGGGAACACCAGACCAACGAGGTTCGAGAGGCTCTTGGGCAAAAAGGGGGACACGTTCCTGTTCCTTTTTCTGGAGGATACACAGATCGTTGTTTGAAATCGGGGCAGAATAATCCCCTGATCTGTGCCACGACTGAAGGGTTGTCTAACCTCTGAGGTTGAAGAAAGAAGAGCAGAGGATCACCCAACTGGAAGACACTGGTAGCTGCAGCAATAAAATAAAGGTTAAAAGCCCCTTGGACAGAGGTTCTAGTCTGAGTACGTCTGAAGGGTATAAGGTAGCACCAAATAAAGCTGTGGGAGAACTGGGGAGTGTCATCTGTACCTGCTATTGTTGTAATAATAGTTTTTCTTGCACCTGACCTGTGCAAACACAGAGGTCATCTCACATATGGTTCGCCCATCAGGGGGACAAAGGACCTCAGGAGTGAGAAGAGATGATCCCGGCCACACTGGATTAGAGGGTGTTGGTGAGCTCATTATTCTAATGAGCTCATCAGGGGGAATTGTTAGATTATAATATTATTTTATGCCATGTTATACCCCTAATTAAAGATTGTGAACTATTAGGTAGTTTTAGTTTGCATTATTCTCCTGGATTAGAAGAAGCTGATAACTATTGCATTAGTTAAACTGATTTGCATTACATTAGACTGCTGATTTATTGTGGATGAATGATATTGTTTTATGATGCATTATACTGCTGAGTTATGAGAAATACTGTTCGCAGAAAGTCATTGCCTTATTTGTCTGATTAGAAGAGAACAGAATATGCTGGAGTTTTCTGCCCCATCTCAGCAGGAGCAGATAAACGGGGAGCCAAGGTCGTAGCTTAGACGCCGTGTGAGAGAAAAGTATGTGAATGTTTAGGCTTTTATGATAAGGTGGGGGCATCAGAGGCTATAAAAGTTTGAGCAATGCTCCACCATTTTGAGATCTGAGGCTGTCTGCATACAGTGTCCATCTCCCACGCGTGTGTTCATTAAAATCATCGTTTGACTCAACCCGGCCGGACCAGTGTTGTTATTGTGGTTTTTTCTCTTGTTTCCATCCCCAATTTTGAACTCACACACACATTAGTTAGATTTATTTATAGGAAAGAGGTTAGTCATGTCTGGTTGTAACTGCGAAAGTGTCTCTGTAAACGAAGAACCGTTCCTTGTTGTCTCGGCAAGAAAGAGGAACAATTCACTTCAAGACAAGAACTGAAAGGTAGACAGGAAGTACCGGCCATGAAGATAGAAGACAATGTTCTTTTAAACTGTGTTAAAAGTCATTGTGGTTTTGATTTGACGTATGTATATATCCTGTCTGTGACGTATGAAGGGGCGTCATTAATTCAAACCCTGATGCTATAAAAATCTGTGTATGCTTTGATTAAGTTGAAGATCAATCCCTGTCTGCGTACAGAGTTGTCTTCCCACGCGTGTATTCATTAAAATCATTGTTTGACCAAGATCTTCTGGACCATGGTTGTTTGTACTCTCCTTCCTCAATTTTTGAACCTTAACATAAGTTACCGGTTTATTTAAATCAGCTAGTGAACACATCGATCACTTTATTGAACAACACGCCTTACACTCTTGTGAGCTCTGGTTACTAACAGCAGGTGTGAATGTTTGGAGTCCTAAACGCAGATAAAGATTAGAATAACAAGGCAATGTAAAATCAGTTTAACTCTTTCACTGCCATTGACGTCTATAGACGTCAATTGAAAGCATACGTTGACTCATGGCTGGCAGTGAATGAGTTAATGCAGTTGACAGTAGCAGCTCAGATGGAAATCAGCCAATTGTGAGGAGAGCAGAGGACCAAAACTGTCAGAGTTGTGGGACAAGTGAAGAGAACACTGTTGGCATTATTGTTAGCATAAAAGATGGAAATTTAAATAAATGTTAAATTTTAAAATTGATCATATACACCTGTGTGTATGTATGTATGTATATATATATATATATATATATATATATATATATATATACATACATACATACACATTGAATACCAGTAAAAAAAATAAAGGATGCCCCAAAGACCATCACTTTTCAAAAATAATAATAATTATAAGTAATACAAATAATATGAAAGTTACTTACATGTCAAAGATGGTGCTTGTGATCCTGAAGAATCTAAACGTGATAAGGAAATGAAAGAAAGTGCATGAGAAAATACAAACATTTTTGTTTTTTCCCAGGATAATTCAATATAAAAGATTCTCTTACTAATGCACAAAATGAACAGTGTAATTAAAAGTTTGAAAGGCACTGCATGTGTTTATATGATAAACTGACTAATTCAAGCAGCAAACACTAGCAGTGCAAAAATGTATCCAACTAGCTGACAGACTTTAAAGTCACAGGAAGATATATCAAAATGGTGACTTATGCCAGAACAAGTGACTTGACAGACATAAATCCTAAATTCCTTTAAGTAAAAAATTGGTGACATAGTAATAAGTGGTCCCTAGAGGTTTTCAAATTATTACATGGCTTGTTAATTTTTTATTAAATTATTAAGAAGCCAGATGAGTTCAAAACATTTACAAATTACTATAAAGCACTATCCAAACTTCAAATCAAGTGGCAAAATCTCCAAATTAAAAGTACTCGCAAACTATAAAAATTTGATTATACTTAAAAATATGCAAAAACTAATTTAGTGGAATTTTTACCTGCTCAAGAACACATTAAACATACACTATTTAATTGAAAATAACAAAATTTGTGTACTTTTAGAAAGGATTATTAAATATTTGGGGATACAAGCCATAAAGAGGGTCTTGTACATTTACGGGCATCTAATTTCCTGGATTTAATGGTTTAAAAGTTTAATAGGTCTTTGAAGTTGATAATAAAATTGAGTCCATTATTAGCAAAAAGAATTTTAAAAAAAGAGCCAAAAAAATGCTTAATATATAATAATTGTTTTAAACTTAAGCTTTGTAATTGTAGCAGATTTCATTATGTTTGTAATTTT
Organism: Rhamphochromis longiceps; assembly: GCF_057381845.1. Classification (NCBI taxonomy): domain Eukaryota; kingdom Metazoa; phylum Chordata; class Actinopteri; order Cichliformes; family Cichlidae; genus Rhamphochromis; species Rhamphochromis longiceps. The sequence continues at coordinate 37,451,661 of NC_140577.1, read as the reverse complement.
TTATTTAGCCCCACAGTAGTAAAAGCCATAAATGGGAGTTAGATTTATTACTAGTATTTTACACAGCATTCATGTTCTGCATTTTCCTACTTCACCATCTGATCTGAACAGCTGCACTCTCTTAATTAATTAATGACCTAACATTTCTCAGTAACCAATAACTAGATGGAACAGCACAGTATCTAAGAGATCAGACAGTGTTTGAGCTAAAGAAGCTGTGTGTTTCTTTTGGGGGCTTTTTGCACACTGATCCACCACCGTTTTCCTATAGTACAATGCATATCTGGTAACATTACCGTAAACGTGACCAGTAGGTTCACGTTCAGATCAGAAAACCGTTTCAGCTGCAGACATCTACTCCTGTAATTTAAACAATCACCTCATACGCCTCATGTTTTACACCCCTATAAGGTGAGCTTGCTACACTGCACATGAATATTATGTAACATGGTATGACTAGCTCATGTTCAGACATTTAAAATACTGTTCAGCCATCTTGTTTACTGGGTAGTGCATAATGGCCGAGTTAGCTGAGCGGGAATCCACTAAAGCCAAAAAATAATATACATTTTTTAAATTAATTACAAAAACCTTATAGGAAAACCTAAGAAACAGTTGCAGAAGCACAGAAAAAAAACTGCCGTGTACGTTATAGTGTGTAAATTCAAAAACTGTATAGAGAGAATGGTGCAATGAAAACAGAATAAGATAAGATGAACTTTATTGAGTAGAATATAGGCAGTAAGAGTCAAAAGAGCTTGCAAAGAGCTCCTTTGACTACGATGACCTGGATAACTGAGAACCTTCACAGACATAGGCAGTAAGAGTTTTGTAATTAACTTTAAATTATGTTTGCCAAAGACAATGCAGTAAATTAGTGCTAATGTTTTAGCCGTTGGCTGTAATGTTAGCTAGTTCATGGCTATAGGAGTCTGGGTCAGTTGTAACAGCAACAGTCTGGGTTAGTTGTAACAATAATGAAGATGTTACAACTTACCACACTATTACTTTAACTTATATTAAACAAGTTGGGGCATCGACATCAGCAGAGAGAGGTTCACTGGTCGCTTTTGTATATGGGGTTAATGCCATTGGCAACACAATTCCTCCACTGTTTGTGTTCCCACACATACATTATGCAGACCACTGTGTCAGAGATGGACCAGTAGGAAGTACTGGTAGTGGAAATAAATCAGGATGGGTGCAAGAAAATGATTTCCTCATCTTTCTGAAGCACTTTGCAAACCACACCAAGGTAAGCCATGATAAAAAGTAATGGAATTGTGATGCTGGTGAACAACTACATTTTTTCAGCTTCATTGTTATGTTCAAAATTGGTGCAAGAGTTGTAGGTTATAATGCCCACTGAGCCAATGAGGCCAAACTCAAGGAAGACCAACCAAAATTAATGAAATATTCAGTTGCAGAAAATTCCATAATTTGTCTTTTTTGGGGGGTTGGAATATGTTCAAAAGCTAGATTTCTGCATTCTGTCACACACACACATAGCTACGTAAATGGATGTAAGTGCATTCATGTGTTGAATAAACAAAGATTACATGTTAATATTTTGTCAGTACCCTTATTTCATTGTGTTACATTTCACCCCAGGATATGTTACAACTAACCCAGACTATGGGGTTAATTGTAACATTTCACTCTTTGTGTTTGAGACCATACCATGCAATGGGTAATTATGCTGCAGAGAAAATAGCTGCACTATTTAATAGCAGAGACATGTAAATACTTTGCATTACATTTTGAATCCACTACCTTAAAAGAGCTCCAATTTACAGACAGAAATGTCAAAAATGTTACAACTATCCCCGGTCTCCCCTACCCAATGCCCACAGGACAAGGGACTTCTTCCAGGAGAATAACATCACTCTTTTAGACCATCCTGCGTGTTCCCCTGATTTAAATCTAATTGAGAACCTTTGGTGATGGATGGCAAGGGAAGTTTACAAAAACAGACAACAGTTCCAGACAATAGAAGCCCTTCGTGAAGCCATATTCACCATTTTGAGGAATGTTCCCACTCAACTCATGGAAACCCTTGCATCAAGCATGCCGCAACAAATTTTTGAAGTGATCAACAATAATGGTGAAGTTACTCATTACTGTGTTCATGGTTGAAATTTTGAGGTATGGTCCTAAACTTCTGATCAGCTTTAAAACAGCCTGTTTCAGTTTAAGAGTTATTTTCAATAAATTGCACACTCAAAAAAATGTTTTGTCTCTCTCCCATTTCTTGTTGCATGTTGAAGCTCGACTTGAAACCTTCTTAACCAACCATGCAAAATATGACTTGCTACTCTTACTGTTCTGACATTTGGGAACTGATATATAGCCTATCAAGTATGTTGTCTAAAACAGTTAAAGTCAAGCAGAAACAAGCTGAGCACCACCTCTAAACATCTAAATGCCATTAAGATGTTGAAATTATAGTATTACACTCACTCACTCAGCTTCTGACTTCTGCTTTCATACAGTCTGACAAAAAAAATGTAAAACAAAACCAAATCAGCTTATTTTCTGTAACTGTTCTGAACAGCTGCTGCTGCAGTGTGACGTAAGCCACTGCATATTCAGTCTGTGCACTATATAACATTTTATATAGACACAGCAGTCAGTACCAAACTGTGCAGTTATATTCAGTGTTGGGGAGTAACGGAATACATGTACCGCCGTTACGTATTTAAAATACAAAATATGAGTAACTGTATTCCGTTACAGTTACCGTTTAAAAAGGTGGTATTCAGAATACAGTTACTTTGTTGAAATAAATGGATTACACTGCGGTACTTTCCTGTTTCATTTTGTCGCGGGTCAGGACTGTTTGGGTTTTGTTTGACAGCTACGTTCTGTTGTTCCAGGCGGCAGCGTTACGGTTGCCATGGTTACAGGGCGACGCTCTCTCTCTCTCTCTCTCTCTGCGACTGTGTGTTTCCTGGGTGAGAGAGCGCCTTTTCGTTGTTGTTGTTGTGCTAAGCTAACAGGCAGAATGCTACAAGCATAGCTCTAAAGAATGTAGCCTCATGGGCAGTGTAGTCCGTGTTGCAGGGAGAATGGACTGCCATACCCGTTATGGGTCTGTGAGCGCGAGGAGGGAGAAAAAGGGGAGTGGAAAGGTACGAGTTGTCATCGAGGAAAAACGGGAGCTGGAAACATGTAAATATAATAATAACCACTGCAGCCAAGAAGAGTGCCTGATGAGCCCAGTTGTAAGTAAGCTATTAAGACTCGACTGTACACCGTGTTCGTGTTTTCCACCGAAAACAATAAGCTCCGTTGGAGCAGCCTTTCAACGCCTCTCTCTGTCTCTCGCAAGAAAAGTTGACCCACACAACAAAGTAAAGCTATTTTTCGGCTACGAGCCGACAGGGACCCCGCCGTATTAGTCAGAGGTCCCTTTACTACAGTTCGGAGTCGCGGACCTTCAGTAATGGTAATAAATCACACAGCAATAGTACATTCACGCTGTTGTAAAAAGCATGATAATATATTAAGTAATCCAAAGTATTCAGAATACGTTACTGTCATTGAGTAACGTAACGGAATACGTTACAGAATACATTTTGGGGCATGTATTCTGTATTCTGTAATGGAATACATTTTAAAAGTAACCTTCCCAACACTGGTTATATTTCACTGCTTACCACAAATTTGGTTCATCTGTTTTCAAAAACAAAGCAATGCAGCACATTTACATTAGTGGTTGACCACAGTGAGTAGCTGTTGTTCAAAAGAAATGAGCTGCAGCAGCTCTTTTCTTCTGAGAAGCATTCATGCACAAGCAAAAAGAGCAGAAGCAACAAGTGATTTTTACCTTCTGCATAAGAGACAGACACATTTGTTAGTATGTGAACTTCATCTGTTTTTATAACTATGTGAGTCTGACAGCTGTTTCTCGCTGAAGACACACATAACAGTTTGCAGACATTCACACCAAACCCAGCAGATGATGTACAGCTTGTTCAATTGCAATAACAATATGTGATAAATGTGGATTACTTCATCGACTTCACTTTCACTCAGATGTGATTTTGTCTTCAGTCAGCTCTCAGTCAGATATACGAGAATTAAAGAACTAAAACAGTATTTTTTCAAAGGTGGAAAACTCATATTACACACCAATATTAACTTCACAGCAATTAAAATTTTTTCATGAACCATTAGTTTTATTTATATTTTGTATTTAATATTTACTACCCATCAAATATTACATATTATATGAATGTAAGACATGAGGTATCATTAATCCAAGTTAATCTCACCTTTGAGTTCAGTCTCACCCAGGCGTAAGGTGTAGTAAATGGCTCTAGAATATAACATGTCATCATCTAATGGAGAGATACAGCCATAATGAGAGGACAGACGACCACAGTAACATCAGTGATGATGAACAATATTTGCTATTCACTGTTCATTAGGTCTAATTTGGAATCTTAGGAAAATCTGACAATCAAAGGAACATAATGTCACTATTACATCAGAACATGTAAGCAAACTGGTGGTGGTCATAACTGTGGGGCAGGAGTGCCCTAATGTGACCAGCTTTTCAAAACATTTCTTTGTTACAGGGGTGATAGCAACTGGCTGGTTGTAGATGAAGCTGAAAATATTGTGTTTCCTGGGCATCTCTTTGTGCTAAGCTAAGCAATGTTTAGATTTGTTCATAAATTAAAGTGGATGTGTTCAAAGTTTATTCTAAATGGAACAATAAAAGTTGCACTTCAGGCCACAGTTTTGACCTGCACGATGAAACTGTTTTCATTTGAAGCAGAAGTGTAGAAAGCTCATAGTGTATTATTACCAGCACCTATACTCTTTCCTTATCCATGTTTACAGATACCAGAAAAAACAGCACAGGAAAGCAGAAGTTTTTAACTAAATGTATTTATCTCCTGCTTTTTTACTTTTTTTTTGGTATTATTCCTGAAAAAAGATTTAATTAAATAAGATAAATAATAAAATAACGATAAGAGAAGAACACAACATTCACAAAACTTATGTTGCCTTGATTTATGTGCTGATGTGCATGATGTGAGCATGCGACAAAGCAAAAGTGATCAATTCAATTCAATTTTATTTATATAGCGCCAAATCACAACAAAAGTTGCCTCAAGGCACTTCATAGATACAGAGAAAAACCCAACAATCATATGACCCCCCATGAGCAAGCACTTTGGCCACAGTGGGAAGGAAAATCTCCCTTTTAACAGGAAGAAACTTCCAGCAGAACCAGGCTCAGGGAGGGGCTATTTGCTGCGACCGGTTGGGGTGAGAGAAGGAAAACACAAAGTTATGTGCAAAACATCATGTTCAATAAAATATCTAAATGTTTATAACATAAGAACCAAGTTCTTGAGTTTGTCGTGTGTTGTTTATGGTCACAGTGGTGTAAACAGGTTGTTCAGAGCTATCACCTGAAGGGGAAGAATCATCCCTGGGCAAGAGAGGTTATGTAGAGTCTATATATATATATATATATATTAGGGGTGCAACGATATTCGTATCGATATTGAACCGTTCGATACAGTGCTTTCGGTTCGGTACGCATATGTATCGAACAATACAACATTTGTAATTTATTTTATCAACTTTCCTTCTGACGATGCTGTCTGTGTGGAGCGCTCAGTGAATGTGCGTTCGACTACTCCGCCTAGGCTGCACTGTCGAGCGCAGATCCACTGAGCGCTCCATACAGACAGCATAGTCAAAGGGAAGAGCGCAGGGCAAGCTAGCGAGACAGAAGTTAAGCTCTCCTTACAACATGGACCTTCCCCACCCTCATTCAGATCTGGCGTTTGGAATTATTTTGGTTTTCATGTGACGTATGACCCTGAAGGTAAGCGAGTCATGGACTAAAGTAAAACAGTATGTTGGATGTGCCATGCAATGCTCAATTACATGGGTGGGAACTAGTGTGTTAGCGCAGTTAGCTCGTTAACGTGTTGGCCGTCCAGCCCCATGCACGGGGCGATCGGCGGTAGCTCGTTAACGGAGATTTGCCGTGTTGTGGCGTTAAGGTCATTTCAACGAGATTAACCTGAAAGCACTAGTGGGAACACAACGAATATGACTGCACATTTACGCCGACATCATCCTAGTGCAAAGACAAGTGGAAGCAGACAAAAACAAGCAAGCATGCTACTAACTTTAGCCGAGTCATTTAGACAGCTGTTAGCACATGATTCTCCTTATATGTTTAATATGCTGCTGAGAATATAGCCCAGAAGAAGCGGATAGTATAGCTTTTATTTTGGAAAGAGACATTTCTCTGTAATAAACTCTCTTTTCCAAAGATGAGTGATTCCTCAATCAGATACAGGGCTCGCAATATCGCTAGCCCGACGTCCCGGGGCTAGCGATTTTTTTCAGTCAGGCTACCAAAATCTATCTCTTCCCTGCCCGTCGGGCTATTGTAGGAAGGAAAAATATATATCAATGCTTTTGCATTCTTTCAGAAATGTAGCTGGGTAATTATGTCATTGGCATCGGTGAGCCACTGTCAATATGTGACATATTGAAATCGCGTTTGAATTTGCTTTCACTTTGCAATCGTGCGAACTGTGTATAGAGAGCGACAGCACTGATCTGTGAGTGATGATAATTTGTGCACCAATTCCTCTGACATCGTCTTATCAATCGTTAGCTTACTATGCAAACATGACAAGTGAAATCTCCTGCAGCAAGCTTAAACATGTGAGAGGTTGATCGCGCAGAGCATCGCTGAGCTTATGTGAGTGCGTGTGTAAAAGCAACAGGATATATATTTTAGTTCTGCTGAGCCAAATAAGACAGGTCAGGGTGAAGAAGTGACAGCCAAAGAAAAGCTTACCACAAAACGGAGAAGTTATGACAAATCAGACTATAAGGCACAAAGAAAGTGCAGCTTTATGGTTTCATGGACAAAAGAATTTCTGTGGCTGCAATATGACGAGCTAAATAACCAGGGCTGCACATAAGTGGTCCGCAGGTGCGCATTCGCTGTCAAAATAAAAAACACGCACAAGGGTTAGGGTTAAATTTAAAAACTGTACTTTTGAGTTAAAATATATATTTATAATCTTAATAAATGACAAATTAAAAAGGCATGAACATTTTTTTGTATCGAAAAAATATCGAACCGTGACACCAAAGTATCGAACCGAACCGAACCGTGAATTTTGTGTATCATTGCACCCCTAATATATATATATATATATAGATATAGATATATATATATATATAAACCGGAAATGAAGAAATGAAATGAAAAATGAAGGCAGCTCATGAAAACAAAATCAAAATCACCTGACAGGTTTTCTTTAAGTGCACTGTTATAAAAATAATGGGCCCCTCAAACATGTCCATGTTTAATCAAACTCCCTTTATTAAAAACAAAAGCAACCACACCAACCCGAACCTAACTGACAGAATCAACCCATCACCACAACAACCTCAACAACCTTAAACACACAAGTCTTGCCACCACATAATTTCACCTCCTCAATACACCGAAAGTCTCATTAAAACCACACAATTTGCACACAAAAATCACCCCCTTTAACATACTTAAATTCAGCATAAGACCCCCTTACGACAACATATAATCACTAAACTATAAATTTCCTACCCAACTCTGCACTTCTCTTCTGTCTGCTATGCTTCCTCTTCTGTAAGTCACTTCCTCAGTCACACACACACACAGGAAGCTCCTTCGTCACCACTCACTTCAGCTAATTTGCATACTGAGTCATCTCTCAATGAGTTGCCGTAACAACAGAAACATATGTTTAAACATTACCACCTTATTAAATTATTTTATTTCTTTCTACAGTGATCACTGGTTTTGATCACTCAGTACGAGAGAGCACTCCTAAGTCACTCTTTTAAAACTACTTTAATCACTTTTTGTTCTCATAACTCACTCCCTTTGTCATACGGCTTCTTCTATTCCTCAATTACAAACTCAAATGTATTTTATTAAACATTCACACCATTGTATCATTCATACAAAATAGCAAGCTGTTCTTCATTGCATATGTTTGTGTTCTTAGCCAGGTTTAATCAGTGTCTATGCACTAATCATCATGAGCTTGTCTTGTCTTTATAAGGTTAATGCATTTTCTGTTTGTGTGTGAATTTGCATATGTTGCTTTTGCAGTGTTTCAGACTCCTGCACAATTCTCCACTTAAGCCGTCAGTTCTCTTTCCCAAATTTGCTAACCCAAATTTTAAGTTCCCACCTTATTAATAGCATTCCTGCTCCTCAGCCAGAAGTCAGGGCTCCACTTATCACTTTCCACCTCTGCCTCAGCCCAGCGGCTTTACCCGTGAGGTCCCGTCTTCTTCACTTCATCTCACCAGTGAGTCTGAGGTCACAGGAGGCTGAGTAATCGTGACTGTGCCTGCCTTAGGTTGTCCCAGGGTTTCGAGGTGGGATCTTACCCGTCATGGGCTATCCAGCCTTCCATACTCGCCTGATACGGGGGCCAAGTGGGCAGGGGTGCTATGAGCATAGGGAACACACTGGCTCTGGAAATTAAAGGAGTGTAAGCTGCTTCCTTCATTGCATCTTATATTAAACTATCTCACTTCTGATTCTTTCCTCGAATAATTTCACATATGGCACTTTGTGTATGTGTGTTTTCTATTCATTAATGTAATTGTTAGTTATTTTCTCTCTTCATTTTACTTTTTTATCTGTTTGTTTGTAACGTTCTACTTTAGTTCTACTAAACCTTGATGTAAAAACAATACCCCCTCTTTCACGCACACACTCTGCAGTTTGCCTACGCACACACTTCTCTCTCAGACTTCCTTTTATGGGCATGTAGCTTCCTGTCACACACACACCTTTTTTTAAATAAACTAAACTCTTTGCATTTGTCAGCATTCACATCACAGCCTTCAACGTGCTCACTTTCACTCAGTACCAGACGCGGAGATGGACATCTCCTTCACCTAACATAAACTAAATTACCATATCAACATACAATTACTGAAATTCAAACTCAAATACACCGTCTGTTTTAATAAAGTCAAAGAGTAAACGGGTGTACCAAGTGTATGTACTTATGTGTTTTTAAACTGAAAGAAAAGAAACTCAAACTCTTATAACATCACTCATGCATCTCTTAAATTAAAAACATCCTACTTTACATCACCAAAGAAATACCTCTCACACTTTTATTCATCATTCAAAACCTTCTAGTCACCGAATTCACACACTTAAACTGTGACCAGAGTTGAGGAATATAACTCAAAACACACTTTCCTAAGAGTATTTTAGACATGCTTGTCATAATCAAAAAGAGCAAGTAAAAACAAACAAACAAAAAATTGAAACCTCCATTAATTCTCACCGCACACACAAGAAATTGAAAAATAAAACACACCAGCAACTATTGCTGGAAAGAAGTAATATGTTAGTCTTAAGTATACACAGTGCACTCAATATATTCATATATCTACATCCAAATTCAGTCAATTACTATACATCCACTACGGTAACTCAATACTTTATTTATAGTCCTCTAATGAACATAAATGGCATTTCAAACACACACTCAACAATGTTTGCAGCAGTATATGTAAAACCAACTGTGGTTTAAACAGTTCACTGCTTACTAATTTGCATTTTCACACTCACACACACTCCGTCTAAAATAGCAGCAAGCAGTCAGTGCATTGCTGACTCGACACACAGCCTCCTCTTACACCAAATATTTTATATTACACAGACGTCTTATATTTACAACTGCACAGATTTTAGGCCTTTTAACACCTACCGAATTTCGACAAATTTAACATAACAGTCCAACCGATAAACTCCCTGAGTTTTTTGCGACCAATTAACCAGTATCTGTCCAACAGTTTCTGGCCTCATCTCTAAAATCCCTAACTCAATTTAAAAGCGTCAACCAACCCAAACTTTGCCTGAAGCTCTATTTTTGGCATTTCACAGCCAAGGCTTTCCCCGAAGTTTTAAGTTAAAGTTACACGCCCGAAGTCCAACTTCTCCTGACCAAAAAAGCGCAGACTACCGTTCCAAACGGTAAGGAGACTCTAACTCCTAGCTTCATTCCAGGATGCCCTGTACCCCACAGTTAAGCCAAACTGAACTAACCCTCTTCGCCGAGAGGTCAATGTCGCGCGTCCACGACAAGGAGGGAGCATAACCTCCGGGCTCTGCGCTTCCTAGCAGACTCTAACTGCCGTTCTAGAATAATTTATAATACTTTGAAACAACAATCAACACCCAACACAAGTGTATGACTGAGGCAGATCTACCCTGATGGACAATGGGGACTCTAACCCACAAAATGACCAACAAAGGTCTGACCTAATGACCAACCGGGACTTTAACCCACAAAATGACCAAATTCCCTACCAAACTACTTGAGACTCTAACTCAATTTCTTTGGGACTTCAACCCAGTATTTAAACTTTTCCTGGCAGACTCAAACTGCTTCCATTTCTTCTTAGCAGAACTCTAACTGCTTCAACTCATGAGATTTTTCATCAAAATCAAAACAGACATCCACCAGTAATTTCAGTGAGTAGACTTAAATTTTATCATGTCCAATTTGGCACACTTTGGAAATAATTCAACAGGTAGTGCCTTACCTTTGGATAAGCCGGCTTATGCCCACTCACTTCGACCACTGGAATTCATGTCTACCCGTCAGACCACCTCAGACCATAGGAAAATATTTCTCCATCTACACCTTCAATTCTCCCTCCTCAATTACCGGACGAAGCCCCCAAAATGTTAAGGTTCAAAAATTGAGGAAGGAGAGTACAAACCACCATGGTCCAGAAGCTCTTGGTCAAACAATGATTTTAATGACTACACACGTGTGGGAAGAACACTCTGTACGCAGACAGGAAGTGATCTCCGACTTAATCAACGCATACACAGATTTTTATAGCATCAGGGTTTGATTTACTGACGCCCCTTAACGTCACAGATACATTTTATACATACGTCAAATCAACACCACAATAACTTTTAACACAGTTTAAAAAGAACATCGTCTTCCATCTTCATAACAGGTGCATCCTGTCACTGCCGGATGCTCGCTTGTCATCTTGACACCTCAGCAGCAGTTCTGCGACAAACTGCTCTTTGCAACATCAGCAAAACATACTTAAACTTTCCCCCATAAATGATTCTCTCTAACTGAGTGTGTCTGTGTCTGTGTGCTAACCACAATTGCACCCTGTTTCACCTCGCGACTAGCTCCTGACCTCTAACCAAACAGAGAGACAGAAACCACTCTCGTATATGTAATAACCGAACTGAAACTATGGATATATCATCTACTAAATAAATGTTTTAATCAAGAACCTCTACTAAAAGCTTAATAAAAGAATATAAAAGTATAACAGAATCTTTTAAATAACCTAGCAATTAAAATAGCCTCGTCTAGCCTGCTCCTCAGAATAACTTTCTGCTTTCACTTCTGCAAACTCTCTGCAACTTCCTGTCAGCCTGCAACTTAGTCTTTCTGAAAGAGACACACTGTTTAAACCTCTGAATGCAATATAAACTACAGATTATATTATTAATGCGATGATGATGATTATTATTTAACAATAGCAGTAAAATAATTTCCCTGCTCCACAGTGGGGGCGTCCTCAAACAGTTTTAATATCAAAAAATTTCATGCAATGCAACAAAGTAGTTTTACAAAAGTAGTTTTCACTTAGACTGATTTGCTCTTGTGGTAATTTAAGCCTCTGTGATTATGTTCATATCAGTGGGTGGAACAAATAACCACTTCAGACTTTTGTTCAGACTGCCTGTACGGGAGAGCTGCCCTTTGTTTTGATTCCCTGTTTTCCTCTGTTTATGTGTTGGTAGGTAGGTTATGCTTCTATGTTGTATATTTTGTTTTCTTTGGGGTTAGGCAAGTTATTTTTATATCAAGGATGTTTTGTTTGTTATGTTGGCCTTGGCTCTAACCCTCAGTCTGAACTAGAACTTTTATGCTAGCAGGAAATAAACCTTTTAAAACTACCATCTTAGCTCCTCCTTCACTATTTACCTTTATGTTAGTCCCTTCTAACCCCTACAGTAGCGTGGGGACTTAACACTAATACAAAAATAGCTTAACTGATGGTTGTATCATTACAGAAATACAAGAAAAAAACGTAAATATTCATCTTGTTCATAGTTTACAGTCTGTAGACTATACAGATTGTAAACTATGTACGAAATTACACCAATATTAAATGAGCTATCCAAACAAATAAATACATAATGAAAAATAACCTGTTTTCTTAGTGGCACAAGAGAAATGTCAAGAATGCATATAGAAGCAACTAATTGTCAATTTATAGTTACAGTTATAGTATAATAACTGTATGAAAAATCCTCAACACAAATTTGTTGCTTCAGTTCTTCCTCTCTTTAGAGCTCTGTCAATTTAAATCTATAGGGTGGGCCATTTATATGGATACACCGTAATAACATGGGAATGGTTGGTGATATTAAAGTCCTGTTTGTGGCACATTAGTATATGTGAGGGGGCAAACTCCTCAAGATGGGTGGTGACCATGGTGATGCAGAAAGCTTAATAGTCTCAGAGTCTCTTCCTTTGTAGGTTTTTCCTGTTATAGCCACACAACTGTAATGAAAGCCTGTGAACTTATACTTTTAAAGGTATCTACAAAATAAGAACAACAATGACACACAACTAGTTGTGGGGATGTGAGTATATGAAAAAAGGGCACAAATTCAAACCAATACTTAAGAGCTGGCTGTAGTTTAGGCTTTTTACTTGCATGAAATGTTTTTTACATGTTTGTGTTTTGCAACTTTGACCAGGTATACTACAGGTAGTACATATTTTTGACAGAACACTGATAGGTTTGTAGCATAAACCTATTCGCTGGAACGTTAAGGACAATTCAACTACACAGCAAAAGCATTAAACACCAAGTAGGCAAAGTTCTTCGTGTTACTCATGCATGAGGGAGAGAACCACGACAAGCGCCGTTCCTTCGCTTGACCCCAGTCGCTCTCGTCCGCTCCCCCGTAACACTGCTCTTTTATTGAGGTTACATGAATATACATAGGTTCATTAACCCAGTTCTACCTGCTAACTAAAGATGTTATGCTTCTCCCCCTTATACCGTTTAGGACGACTATAGAAAGTTACTAAAATAACCATTGATGAAAACGTATCAAACTTTAAGTATTTACCTTTGTCATAGTTTTCGATTCTTTGGTATCCTTTTGTCCTCCATGTTCTCAAACACCAGGGAGAGAAAAGGCCGCAACAGACGAAAGACCGCGAAGACTAGACGCTAGGCGGTGCAATCTGCTCCTCCCTCTTTTTAAACGAGCCAATAGGAGCTGCTCACGTTAAAAACAACTTTATTTAAAAAGTCGTTTTACACCTGATACAAAAATTTTAAAAGTCAAACAATGCACAAGTTTAAAAGAACAATTTTGTTTTTAAAAGTTTAAGCATAGGGATGGTTAATATGTTTAAAAAATTAATATATAATATTTATCAAAAATTGTCACCCAAATCAACATCATAATAAAAATATAATTAATAAAAATATCATAATGATAAGAAGAAGAATAACAGTTTACCTAAAAGCTCTTCTAACATTAGACTGTTTTTGAAAAGTTTCAATAGTGTCAATACACCATAAGGACAAGGGAGTTTCACAGTTGAAGTGTGACTGCTTGAAAGACCCCATTCCCTCTCCTTTCCACTAGTTCAAAGATAATATAAATTATTTCTGGTTATATAATTTGAGGGCACAAGTTTGAAGAGTAACATTTTAACAGATCAGTAATATACTTCAGGAGCTTTACTGGATCTGATTAACCAAAACTTCCATCTTCCATGTAGCTAACTGTCTTTTCTCTAATACAGTAGAGTGTGTCTGATCTACTAAAAATCCTCAACTGCATGTTTGCTCAAGTAAATAGTCTTAATTGTTTGAACAACCAGTAATCCTTAATTTGCAAATGCCAAATCTGGATTTTGTCTGTGTAATTCACTTTTATCTTAGGTTTTTTATTTGTATTTTTTGCTTTTCTTTTTTTCTACTCTTGTGTCCGTTTTAATCACTTATTATTGCTGCTGTGACAAGTGAATTTACCTAAGAAGAATTATGAAGTCCTTATTTATCTTATCTGATCCTCACCATGCAGCCTCACCATGCAGAGTGCTGAAAGTTCACATTAAGTACTTAAAATGAAATCTAAAATTAAAAAGTAACCAGTTATTTGGAATAGTGTGCAGAGTGTTTTGAGTAACATTGAATGTTCAAAAACACCAAAGTTCCTATAGTCTCACTTGACAGCTGGGTTGTAGTGTCTGATAACACATAACATCTTGAGGTCTCAGTGTCGACTTTGAGTACATTTGCCAGCCAAGGCTAAATACTGAGAGGGTCAAAAATGAAGGGTAAAGAACATCTGACTGTACGTAAGGGTAGCAAAAGTGATAGACTGAGGTTGTGCCAAATATGTTAAAGTTAGGGTGATTTGTTAGAGAATGGTACCCCATGGGTGCCGTCTGCAGGTTATAAAAGAGAGTTATTTATTCCTTTGGCTCAAACCTTGAAAAGGCTATAGAATCTTTGCAGAAAGCTTTTGACGTGGTTCAGCACACACTTCTGGAGCTGAAATTGGTTCTCAATGCTGAAAAGACAAAGCTAATGTTGTTTTCAAACATGAAGAGATTTCCTCAAACTGTCCCTTTGGTGTCCACTCTTGAGGGAAACCTCATAGAAGTGGTGCATACGTATAAATATCTTGGCTTTTTAATTGATGATTCTCTGACCTTTAAACCTCACATAGACAATCTTGGGCCTTGACCCATTGTTGTGATCTGTACGCTCGAGTGGGATGGCCTTCGTTGTCCTCCAGGAGGTTTGCTCACTGGTGCATCTTTATTTACAAGGCCCTGCTTGGACAAATGCCCACCTACATTTGCGATCTGCTCACACGGAGAAGTACTGTTTCTTACAGCCTGCGTTCAAGCGATCTTTTTTTGCTCAATGTTCCATTTGCCAGAACTGAACTGGGAAAGAGGGCTTTTACTTATGCTGCCCCTTTCACATGGAACATGATGCAAAAAGACTGGAAGATAGCAGATCTTATTTCATTAAATGCTTTTAAGTCCAGATTGAGAGAGCCAGAGAAAAATGTTTTTAAAATGTAATTGTTATTTATAATATGTATGTAACTTTGTAATTTCAACATGTTGTCGCCTCTTGGCCAGGACTCCCTTGAAAAAGAGGTTTTTAATCTCAATGGGACTTTTCCTGGTTAAATAAAGGTTAATAATAATACTACTTTCTTTTGAGATTCTTTTTACAATTTGACTTTCAGAACTCCCTGGGTTGTGTGCAATCTGTGATGGGCTTGTTTGGAATAAATCCTCCTTTATTCAAATAACACTTTCTCAGGCTCTTCACAGAAGAAGAATCCTCACATAAGCATGTGCTACCATTTTGAACCAATGTACACATTTACCATCACTGACCCAACTAGGAC
Organism: Rhamphochromis longiceps; assembly: GCF_057381845.1. Classification (NCBI taxonomy): domain Eukaryota; kingdom Metazoa; phylum Chordata; class Actinopteri; order Cichliformes; family Cichlidae; genus Rhamphochromis; species Rhamphochromis longiceps. The sequence continues at coordinate 37,436,141 of NC_140577.1, read as the reverse complement.
CTACATTGGATGCCCACCCATATGGATTTGATGTTAGAAACCCAAGTGGGTCCCATATATACTAAACAATCTTGAGCCCATGTAAAATATATGCCCATATTAACTTAACATAACCCACCTGGGGCCCACATAGACATGTTTTCAGGGTCTGACTTGCATTTGCCCATGTGCGACCCAGGCCAGACGGCATCACCGGCCGTCTGCTGCACTGCTGTGCTGACCAGCTAGCAGGTGTGTTCACTTACATCTTCAACGAGTCCCTGGCGAAGTCTGTGGTCCCCACATGCTTCAAAAGATCCACCATCATCCCTGTGCCCAAGAACAGCAAACCCTCATCCCTGAACGATTACCGGCCAGTTGCACTGACCTCGGTAGTAATGAAGGTGTTTGAGAGGCTGCTGAAGAACATCATCTCCTCCTCCATCCCAGACACCACAGATCCGCTGCAGTTCGCCTACAGATCCAACAGATCCACAGAGGATGCCATCGCCCACGTCCTACACACCACTCTCAGCCACGTGGACAAGAAACAGGGTAACTATGTGCGAATGCTGTTTGTTGATTACAGTTCAGCGTTTAACACAATAGTGCCCTGCAGACTGTTCACAAAGCTCAGGGATCTGGGACTTAACAGCCGTCTGTGTGCATGGGTGTTGGACTTCCTCACTGGCAGAACTCAGGTGGTGAGGGTGGGCAGGTGCTTCTCCAACAGCATCACCATCAACACAGGAGCACCTCAGGGATGTGTCCTCTCGCCACTGCTCTACTCCCTCTACACTTCAGACTGTGTGGCCACCCATGGCTCCAACACCATTGTGAAGTTTGCTGACGACACAGTGGTGTTGGGTGCCATCTCCAACAACGATGAGGCGGCCTACATGGATGAAGTGAAGAATCTGGCATCGTGGTGCCAGGACAACCACCTCCAGCTGAACGTCGGCAAGACCAAGGAGCTGGTGGTGGACTTCAGAAGGGGTCAGCACAGAGACTACAAGCCCATTATCATCAATGGAGCTCCAGTGGAGAGGGTGCAGTCCTTCAAGTATCTTGGTGTCCACATCTCCTCAGACCTGACATGGGCTGCCCACATTCAGGCCCAGACCAAAAAGGCTAGGCAGCGCCTGTATCACCTACGACAACTGAGGAAGTTCAGGGTCTCTCCAAAGATCCTCAGGATTTTCTATACAGGCGCTGTGGAGAGCATCCTCACACAGAACATGACATCGTGGTTTGGGAACAGCTGTGTGAAGGACCAAAAAGCTCTCCAGAGAGTGATCCGTACAGCAGAACGCTGCTGCAGGATTGCTCTCCCCCCGCTCCAGGACACCTACACCAGGAGATGCCGGACTAGAGCAGCGCAGATACTGAAGGACCCGTCCCATCCTGGCAACAAACTGTTCCAACTTCTGCAATCTGGTAGAAGGTTCCGCATCTTCCGGGCAAGGACAGAGAGACTCAAGAGGAGCTTCTATCCCCAAGCCATCCGTGCCCTAAACACACACACCCGCCCTCTCACATCATCTATAATTGACTGAGACAGGACTCTTCCAGACACTCTAAAACCAGGAACAATGTACATTTCAAATTCCTTTAATTTTAAATATGTTTATATTGTCTATCCTGTAAAATAGTCAGATGTCTATTCATATTAATGTACAGAATTCACCTGCTTGCTGCTACTACTGCACATTCACCCAGTGTATATACTATATATAAAACACCCAGCACGCCCCTGCGGGCGGTTTATCCTTCAAGCTCGGATCCTCTACCAGAGGCCTGGGAGCTTGAGGGTCCTGCGCAGTATCTTAGCTGTTCCCAGGACTGCGCTCTTCTGGACAGAGATCTCCGATGTTGTTCCCGGGATCTGCTGGAGCCACTCGCCTAGCTTGGGAGTCACCGCACCTAGTGCTCCGATTACCACGGGGACCACCGTTACCTTCACCCTCCACATCCTCTTGAGCTCTTCTCTGAGCCCTTGGTATTTCTCCAGCTTCTCGTGTTCCTTCTTCCTGATATTGCTGTCATTCGGAACCGCTACATCGATCACTACGGCCGTCTTCTTCTGTTTGTCTACCACCACTATGTCCGGTTGGTTAGCCACCACCATTTTGTCCGTCTGTATCTGGAAGTCCCACAGGATCTTAGCTCGGTCATTCTCCACCACCCTTGGGGGCATCTCCCATTTTGACCTCGGGACTTCCAGGTTATACTCCGCACAGATGTTCCTGTACACTATGCCGGCCACTTGGTTATGGCGTTCCATGTATGCCTTGCCTGCTAGCATCTTGCACCCTGCTGTTATGTGCTGGATTGTCTCTGGGGCATCTTTACACAGCCTGCACCTGGGGTCTTGCCTGGTGTGATAGACCCCAGCCTCTATGGATCTTGTGCTCAGAGCTTGTTCTTGTGCTGCCATGATTAGTGCCTCTGTGCTGTCTTTCAGTCCAGCTTTGTCCAGCCACTGGTAGGATTTCTGGATATCAGCCACCTCCTCTATCTGCCGGTGGTACATACCGTGCAGGGCTCTGTCCTTCCATGATGGTTCCTCGTCTCCCTCCTCTTTCTTGGGTTTCTGCTGCCTGAGGTATTCACTGAGCACTTGATCAGTTGGGGCCATCTTCCCAATGTATTCTTGGATGTTCGTTGTCTCATCCTGGACTGTGGTGCTGACACTCACCAGTCCCCGGCCCCCTTCCTTCCGCTTAGCGTACAGCCTCAGGGTGCTGGACTTGGGGTGAAACCCTCCATGCATGGTAAGGAGCTTTCTTGTCTTTATGTCAGTGGCTTCTATCTCCTCCTTTGGCCAGCCTATTACCCCAGCAGGGTACCTGATCATGGGCAGGGCGTACGTGTTGATGGCCCGGATCTTGTTCTTACCATTCAGCTGACTCCTCAGGACTTGCCTGACCCTCTGCAGGTACTTGGTGGTTGCAGCTTTTCTAGCGGCCTCTTCATGGTTCCCATTCGCCTGCGGGATCCCCAAGTACTTGTAACTGTCCTCTATGTCTGCAATGTTGCCTTCTGGTAGTTCAATCCCCTCAGTTCTGACTACCTTCCCTCTCTTTGTTACCATCCGACTACACTTCTCCAGTCCGAACGACATTCCAATGTCATTGCTGTATAGCCTGGTAGTGTGGATCAGTGAATCGATGTCTCGTTCACTCTTGGCATACAGCTTGATGTCATCCATGTACAGGAGGTGGCTGACAACTGCTCCGTTCCGTAGTCGGTATCCGTAGCCAGTCTTGTTAATGATCTCACTGAGGGGGTTCAGGCCTATGCAGAACAGCAGTGGGGACAGAGCATCTCCTTGGTAGATCCCGCACTTGATGGTGACTTGTGCTATGGGCTTGGAGTTGGCCTCTAGTGTTGTACGCCACATCCCCATTGAGTTCCTGATGAAGGCTCTTAGGGTCCCATTGATCTTGTACAATTCTAGGCATTCCAGTATCCAGCTGTGGGGCATTGAGTCATAGGCCTTCTTGTAATCAATCCAGGCAGTGCACAGGTTGGTCAGTCTGGTCTTGCAGTCTCGGCTGATTGTTCTGTCTACCAGTAGCTGGTGTTTTGCGCCTCTGGTATTCTTGCCAATCCCTTTCTGTGTCCCGCTCATGTATTGACCCATGTGCCTGTTCATCTTAGCCGATATGATGCCTGACAGGAGCTTCCATGTAGTACTGAGGCAGGTTATTGGTCGGTAGTTGGAGGGGACCGGTCCCTTCTTGGGGTCCTTGGGGATCAGGACCGTCCGGCCTTCAGTTAGCCATTCCGGGTGTCTCTCGTTAACTAGCAGCTGGTTCATTTGTGCTGCCAGACGCTCGTGGAGTGCAGTTAGCTTCTTCAGCCAGTAGGCGTGAACCATGTCGGGCCCTGGTGCTGTCCAACTCTTCATACTGGAGACCCTTTCTTGGATATCTGCCACTGTGATGGTTACTGGACCCTGTTCAGGGAGGTCGCTGTGGTCTGCCCTCAGATCCTCTAGCCACTGAGCATTGCCGTTATGGGTTGCATCCTTCTCCCATATGCTCTTCCAGTATTGCTCCGTCTCCAGCCTTGGTGGTGCTGTTCTCTTATTGTTCCCTTGCCACTGAGAGTACACCTTTGCTGGTTCTGTGGAGAACAGCTGGTTTATTCTCCTGCCTTCTATCTCTCTGGTGTACCTCCTCAAGCGGCTGGCCAAGGCTGTGAGTCTTTGCTTGGCAGTTTCCAAGGCCTCAGGTATGGACAGCTTGCTGTATTTCTTAGGCACCTTATTCGTCGCACCTTTCTGCAACTCCGTTAGTTGGCTAACCTCTCTCCGTGCTACTTTGATCTTGCCCTCTAGCCTCCTTCTCCATGGAGGGTACTGCCCCTTGTGGCTGTTCAACTTGTAGCCAAGCATCTCACTGATCACTGCTGCCGTATTGTAGATCAGCTTGTTAGTGTCAGTAATCGTGGTTGTAGGTATTGCCCGTAGTGCTGCATTAACATCATCTAGCAGACCTTCTGAGGGTACTTCACGTAATCTTGGTAACCGGCTACGGGGGATCCAGGTTTCAAGCTTGGCCATGATCCTATTTTTCAGGTCAGTTCCTCTCGCACTCAACGGTCAGTTCCTCTCGCACTCAACTCTCCTATCACACTTGGGGCTATGTACCCAATCTCGGGTGGGGGTGATGATATCTCCCCCCTGACCTGGCGTCCTGACTCCTCCTTGCCGTAGCATTTGTGTTGTACCTCGTCAATCTCTAGCTGTGAGAGCAGTCCCTTCTTTCGAATGTTGGAACACTGAGCTACTAGTTGTTTCGCCGTCATTGTGGATGTTGGGTATCGAAGAATCCATAGGTCCCTCATCCTATTCATGTAGCCCCTTCCGCCGGGGTTACTTGCGTAGTAGCATTCCAACAACGCCCTGTTTTCGTCCCTTGCCCACCGACGCCTTCTTGTTCCAGTAGCCCACTTTTCGTCAGGGTGCCCTGGTTCCTCAACACCTGACGCGGACCTTGTTGATCCGGGCGACGTCCGAGCCGGCATGCCTTCATATTTATCTGTCTCGCTCATGTCTGCGGTAGGCTTGCTTAGCATAGGGGGTCTAGCCTTAGGACCCTTACTGGATACAGACGCCCCAGGCAGGAATCGAACTTGCGATCCTCTGTTCCAAAGGCGTGTAGTCTAACCACTACGATATATATATATATATATATATAAAAAATGTTCTTCCTCTACACCCCCCCCCCCCCCAATTTTTGCACATGTCGAGGAGCGTGTCAGGCTACATTATTCTTTATTCCACTATTTGTGTGGATGCCTTAATAGGCATCCACACTATTGAGTTCCTGTTTCTCTTTATTCATTATTATTATTATTATTGTGTGGATGCTTATCCGATTTTCGCCATTCAAACTTTAAAAAATTCTGCTCTTTCTGCTAATGCCGGCTATGACTTTTGGTGCTCATAACTTCTATACTTTTTGAGATATTGAATTTTTTTTGCAATATTTTTTGCCCATTTCTGCCATATCATCAGTGGCCTCACTGATTTTCCTTGCCGGGTTGACCTGTGTTTTAGCTCAGTGAGATGAGCATCCGTTCTCGGACTGGGAGGCCCGGGTTCAAATCCCGCTTATGGCAACATTTCTTTCAGTTAACAGTTACACTTTCTTAACTCTTTTCAACACAAATTTCAGCTTTTTCACCCCTTTTCAGCAGAATTTTAAGTTTTTTCACCACTTTTCAGCACAAATACCAGCTTTTTCAGGTGTTTTCAGCAAAAACCTCTTTTCAGCAGAATTCTGCTCATTCAACTCTTTTCACCAGAAATTCTTCTGATTGAACTCTTTTCAGCAGAAATTCTGCTGATTAACCTCTTTTCAGCAGAATTCTGCTCATTCAACTCTTTTCAGCAGAAATTCTGCTGATTTAACTCTTTTCAGCAGAAATTGTGCTGATTGAACTCTTTTCAGCAAAATTTTCACCTCATTTCTGCAGAGATTCTGCTTATTCACCTCTTTCTGCAAAATTTGCAGCCTTTTCACCTCTTATCAGCACAATTCTCAGCAGGTTCTGCTCATTTCAGCAAAATTATCAATCTCTCCACCTCATCCTGGTGAGAATGAGTTTGGCTCAGTGAGCTAAATAACTGCCCTTAGACCAGGAGGGCCAGGTTCGAATCCTGCTCAGGGAAACATTTTTTGTTTTTTTGTTTCTACTTTTTCAGCTTTTTTCAGCAGACATCTTCAGCGTTAAGGCATCCACACAGCATTTTCGCAGGAAATGCAAATTTTTCTAGTTGTGTGGATGCCTTAATAGGCATCCACACTATTGAGTTCCTGTTTCTCTTTATTGTGTGGATGCCTTAATAGGCATCCACACTATTGAGTTCCTGTTTCTCTTTATTCTTTATTATTCCGGGTGTTTCCGTACACTTTTCGCCGTGGATCTACTTCCACAATTTTTGTGCTATTTTCACCGTTCAAACTCTAAACTGTTCTGCTCTTTCTGCTAATGCCGGCTATGACTTTTGGTGTTTATTACTATTATACTTTTTAAAATATTACACTTTTTTCCTTTAATTTGTCCCATTGAAATGAATGGGAAACTTCCACAATTCTGCTAAAACTTTCTTGTCTTTGAAACTTAACTACTTCCTCATACTTTCACCTAGAAACTCCATTCAAACTTTAAAACGTTCTCAAATGATTTGGCTATTCCTGTGTGATTCAGCTTTTTCAGATCTTCTACCGTTTTCATCTTATCTCTCTTTAAGTCTTCAGTTGCAAAATTGTGATTTTTCAGAAAATACATGCGTTGCTATGGTTGCTATGCAATTAACATGTCTGAACAACTTCTTGCTACTCGCTCAATTTCCACTCAACTTCCACAAATTATACATCAAAACGTAAGTACTTTTGCTGGCTTTAAGACAGTGTCACTATAATTATTGTGAGAGTTACGGTTTTTTCACAATTTGCCTCGAAGTGACACAAGGTCTAAAAACTCCCCATTCAAAGTCTATGGGGAGGTTGTGAAACTCAGAGCTGAAATTCTGAAACTGAAGGCATTTTCAAATCGTCATATCTCCTTAACGAAGCGAAGTTAAGACATGAGGCTTGTCCCCGTATATCTTCAGACACTCCTGACGCTCACAATTCAAGAATTATTTTCTCACCTATTACCGTTCTGAGATGAGTTGGACTTGTTTGAGGGTAGGAAATTTGTCCCTCGCTCAGATTTCTTCAGATTTCAAACTCTGGAAATGAGGCACTTTTTTCTCTCATCATATCTTTTTGATGGATTTCCACAGAGCCCTGAAAATTTCCATGACTGTTCACCAAAGCCTGCTGTTTCTTACGGTGAAAGAATGATTTTGATGCTCCATATAGATTTAGAGTTACCAAAGGGTGTTTGAGAGCAAGTCAAGGCAGTTTTTGCTTCGGTCATAAATTTGGTCATAAATTATTTTTGTAATCGTTTCACCAAAACAGACCTGAAATGATCCCTACATGTTCCATTTTCATTTGCAGAAATGACAAAGCCAAAAACCAAACCATGCCCTTCCTGTCAGGCCCCAAACACCTGCAACAGGAAGACATACAGTGGATGCCTGGGCAGCCTGAACCTAAAGGAGGGATTGAAAAAAAAAGCAAGAACAGTTTAAAAACAGTAACTGGGCTGCCTCTGTTAAAAAAAAACAGAAATGCAAGCAGGGTGGTTAATTCAGCCCAGTTGTCAGTAAGTTTAAAAGTTCTGATCTAATAAGTGGTTGGTCTGGTAGACAATTCTTTATTAATCACAGTTGTCAATGTTTTCTTGTATATCATGAAGTAAGAAACTAACAAGACATGTATATACACATAAAATATTAATTTATAAAAGAGCATAAATAAAAAAGTTATTCACATCAGAATAACATCATCACACTAAAGACATCCAACTAGAAAAAACTTGTTAAAAACTATTTTTATTTAAGCTACTTCTGATTTTTAATTTAATCGGCTATTAACTGAGAGACAAAACATTTCAAGATGGATTTGATCATACATTTACAGGTTTGGTCACCATAAATACTTTTTAACTATCGACAACAATAAAACAACAAAGATGTGAAACTTAAAGGTTTGTTATACATCAATTTGCTTACATGAAAGACTGGCTGCATGTTTTTCTTTGTTGTTCTTGCAGGTTTCAAAGCTACATGCCCTGGGCTACCAACCAATTCTGTTTCTTGGACAGTTTGACCGTAAGGGCCGTATAGTAGGGGACGTGATCACTCAGATCGAACCAGCGGAAGGTGCTGCACGTGACATCCTCATGAAGATGAGGAAGCTTTATGAACACCTTCTGAGAAGTAAGATATGCTTTGTCCATTATCTGTAACCAGGTGTCCTTATCAGGTAGCCTATCCTAGCTGTCTTTGGGTGATACTCATGGTACACCCTAGATAAGAAGGCAGATCATCACGGGGTACATAGAGACAAACAAGATGGTGAGGATGAGGATAGTTAACAGTCACCAGCTATTCTATTCTACTCTACTCTACTCTATTCTGTTCTATTCTATTATTCAGCCAAGGTTCAGACCAGTAACCTTCTTGCTGTGAGGTGACAGCTGCCCTACATGTCCTGTTGCTAACATGAAAATAGTGTTATATCTGCCTTATTACCTCCCCATGTGTCGGTCACATCACCAAAGCTAGCCATACTGAACCTCTGGTGTTACCCACCTGAACAATTTTGTATGTGTGTGTGTATAGTATGGTCTTTCACACTCATGTATATACAAATGTAATTTTAAAAATCTTCACAAAAACCAGACCTGATAATTCTCTTCGAGACTTTCTAGTATAACAAATGTTATATAATGTTACCAATATGAACACCAAGATTCTTAAATAACTTATATACTTCTTAAGAGGTTACCTGATTACCTCCCTGAGGTAGTTAGCATCACCATTGTACAAAACTCCTAAGTCACAGTACTAGCTTGAAGTGTCAAATGTTATTCACTACAAAGTCAGGAAAGTAGTGTCATCAGAGGAAAAAGTCATTATCTATCTGGATTTATAGTCACACTCATTAATTTATTAATGTACAATGTAGAAAAGCACTACAGATGTCACACTACCCTAGAGGGCACTTGTACTGAATGATTTGGGTCAGTGAGTGTGTGAGATGACTTATTCGATGCCAATATTTACCAGTTGTATCTTTAGTAAAAACTTAACTGAAAACATGCAAATCACTACTTATTATGTGTTTATGTGTACTGTACATTTTTTCAACCCATTTTAATGAATGTTTAATATTTTAAATTTTCAGAATTACAAGCTTCACCTCCTGCTAAAAGTTCTACACCAGCAGCTGGACCATCCTCTGCTGACAGTGTCGATGCTGGACCAGTCCCAGACCCAGAGGCTCTAAACCAGGAATTTATTCTTCATTTAGAGCCTGTACCAACATCTTCCCTCTGTCAGCCTCCTGCATCCTCCTCTTCATCTCTGCTTCCTCCTGCATCCTCCTCTCCATCTCTGCTTCCTCCTGCATCCTCCTCTCCATCTCTGCTTCCTCCTGCATCCTCCTCTTCATCTCTGCTTCCTCCTGCATATTCCTCTCTGTCTCTGCTTCCTCCTGCATTCTCCTCTTCATCTCTGCTTCCTCCTGCATCCTCCTCTCCATCTCTGCTTCCTTCTGCATCCTCCTCTTCATCTCTGCTTCCTCCTGCATCCTCCTCTTCATCTCTGCTTTCTCCTGCATCCTCCTCTCCATCTCCACATCCTGCATCTCCCTCAATTTCTACGGTGTACACCTCGGATGTCCCAAACAAAAAAAGGACAAGGAAAGGTTAGACGTTATGGTATTGTAAATGTATGAAACATATGACAGGTTCGTTAAGTTTGTTAAGATTTCTTTTTCTTAATTTTTGTATTTTTTCCAGTTTTACAGAACTCATGTAAATATTTCATTTGTTATTTTTCAGAATGCCGAAAACACCGTACACAAAAGATTTTCAAATATGAAGAGATAGTAGACAGGAGAGTTGTAAATGTAAGTAACTTAGCCTGCTGTTGTGCAGATTTGTTTGCGTCTTTGGACTTCCCAGATTTGAACTGTGCCTGACTGAATATCCATAAGCTTTTGTATTTGATGAATCTACACTAATTCAGCCAGTCAGGATTTCACTCCAAATAGGACATTAAATAAGAACAGACCACCTGATACGACCTGGTCGTGCTGCCTTCCTGATGTTTACGTTCTTTAAAGTCCTCCTGACATCATGCTCAGAAGGAGTGATGGAGTTGGAGGTGCTCCTTCCCATTCAGTAACATCTGCTTCAGTTAGTTTTGCTTGTGAGCCACAATGTAAGCAGTGTTGCTTTGCTGACATGCACTCGATGCTGGCAGTACAAGCATTGTAGTGGTTCTTATGTTTTTGTAAACTAATTGTATAATATATTGAGCCATTCAATAGTACACAAATGTTTATAAGCTCCTTTTTGTATGCAACTTGCATGTCTTTAATTGTTTGTTTATATCATGTTTTTCAGGAAAAAGAAGAAGTTAAAGTCAAGTGGAAGCCTTGCTCAACATGGTATGTAGTAACAACTTTGTTGGACGGGAACAGACATTCATATTGTTGATAAATAGTTATCAACTCAATTTGAATTCATGTATTTGGACTAAAGTAAATTGGGAGCTTTTAGCTATCGAGCTCCTCTTCTGTGAGGAGCTTGATAGCTGTCCACCTCCAAAGTCCATTATGAGTTTTGGAGGTGGACATGGTCAACACTTTTAAGAGTAGGCATAAGACTTTACTTCTTTATAGAGCTGATAGTTAGGGCTGGTTCAGCTCAGCCCTTAGTTATGCTGTAATAGGACCAGACTGCTGGGGGTTAGTGTCCCCCCCCCCTCTGTCTGTCTCTTTCAGGGTTATGCAGGCTCAGTATTGGTTGAAGATGCAGTCACGTCTCCTTTTACTGAAAACTCTCCCCCTCTCCCTCACCACCATCTGTAAACACACATGTCTCAGTAATGCAGTTCATGCATGTTACTAACTAAACTTCTTCCCTGGAGTTTCTGTGCTCTCTCATCCAGCAGGTTCTGAAGGATCGTGGCTGCTGCTGTGGTCCTGCTTGACATCTACTACATATATTATTACTCTCTGACTTGATTTGATTAATTTATATTACAATGAAGGTATATAAAGCATGACATGAATATAGAAGATATTTCATCCTAAAAAATTGTCATATGTCACAACCTAAATTGTCCTATTTTGTGTGTGGTTGTCGTTGTTGTTTGTTATGTTTTTCTCCTGACAGTGGCAAAGTGTGGGATGACACATGGGAACCTGCGCAGTTTTACACACAGTAAACCAGGCACCACAGGTCGCAGAGATCGCACAGTTCACAGCTTGTAGTTCAGCATAAAAGTTCAAAATAAAATATTTACTATACATTTCAACCAGTGTCAGTCTCTGTTTCACTCTCTAATTGTGGCTTAAGTACCTAACACATTCATGAATCTGATCGATCAATAATATCTTCCCTGCACTCGACATCTCATAGTTTTACATATCAGCCAACATTATTGTCTACATCCTCATAAATATAGAAGTGACTTGCTTATTATAACATATTACAAGGTAAAGTAATACTGCACTGCACGTAAAGTAAGTAACACCTACTGTGTATGGGAGCCTAAAGCAAAGTTAACTGCACCAGTACCAGCTTCAGAACATATTGTATATTATATGTTTCTACCTTTTTGTAATATGTCATGTTTAGATGCAGTGGCAATTGCACATTTGGAGTTGTGGTCATATGTGGTTTTTATATACAGGGTATTAAAAAAAAATTGACATTTTTTGCTATTTTTCTTGTTTGTTTGCACAATATTATTGTGTACATATTACATATGTAACATTATTGTTAATATTATTATTAGATATCAAAGATACAATTTGATTGAGGGTTTTCCTGTCATAATTTCAATAAAAATGCAGTTACACACGTAAACAATAGGATCAAAATAAACTTTTAAAAAGTCTGTTGATCAAATGCTGATTTTCAAAACATTCTAGAGGAAAACAGAGATAAAATAATCTGAACAGTAACAGTGATTGTGGATGATGATGGAGGCTTCAATGGATTATTCTGTTTCAATCAATAGGTTCGTATCTATGACAATAATTTGATAAGTTTAACAGGTTGGTTTAGGCCTGGCAAAAAAGCAAATATTCACAAACTTTTGTTTTTGAAGAATGTTTATCTTTTTTGGGATGAAGCTATCTGGCAAAATGAGACAACCCTTTTAACCTTATCTTTATGTCTATCATGTGGCTGTGATACTGGATTTTGGTTTGATGCATATGCAGGTTACAGCTGGGGAATGGCAGTATGTTGTGGATTGATTTGGCATGTTCAACCACTGTTACACCAAACTCTCTCACTTATAACATGATAAAGGCCTCTTACTCTGTGTCATGGATTTTCTATACTTTTGGGGACACAGGGCCAAAGTCCGAGGCAATAAGTCAGATCAAAGAAGGCAATGATTCTAAAATGGGAGTTTACTTATGTCATTATATATATCCAGGAATATGTGCCTGAGGATAGTTGTCATGAAATCAATATTAAATCAAAGTATTCCTTAATTACCACAGCTGACACGAGTTCTCCATAGCTGCCTGCTGTCTCAGGATCTGTCTCCAAAAAGGACCAGGGAGTGCTAACATGTTATGTTCTAAACTAATGAAGAAAATGCACATTAAACATAGTATAAACTTACTGAGTGAAGTAATGTCAAGAGGATTCCTTTAGCTCCTATTGGGTTGGTTCCTTGATCAATGCAATACAGAATCATTAATCTGGTTTTATGTAATGTCCTCAAAACATGTCAAAATGAGGCTCACTAGTCTGTGTGGCCTCCACATACCTGTATGACCTCCCTACAACACCTGGGCATGCTCCTGATGAAGTGGCAGATGCTCTCCTGATGGATCTCCTCCCAGACTCCAGGACTAAAGCATCTGCCCACTCCTGGACATTTTGTGGTGCAGTTGGTGGATGGAGCGAGACATGATGTCCCAGATGTCCTCAATTGGATTTAGTTCTGGGGAATGGGCGGGCCAGTCCACAGCATCAATGCCTTCGTCTTTCAGGAACTGCTGACACACTCCAGCCACATGAGGTCTAGGATTGTCTTGCATTAGGAGGAACCCGGGGCCAACCGCACCAGCATATGGTCTCACAAGAGGTCTGAGGATCTCATCTCAGTACACTGAAAAAAATTTGGAGTGACATTTACTTAAAAAAAGCTAGGCAACTTTTTCCACACAGAAAGTGCTTGTAATCTTTACTCGGGCTATTTCTAAGTAATATTTACTTACTAGAACCATCTATTTTTTATGTGAAATACACAAGTAAATTGCACTGGCAATACTCATCTACAGGTTGTAACTTTTACTCAGAATACCATTGCATCCAATTACAAAACCCAAGTGAACATTGCTGATATTTCTTTGTGTTTCTTACTCATCTTTTCTTTGTTATATTCTATGTAATTATTAAGTAATATTTATTATGAATGTACTAGTTAATATTAATCGAATTGAATAAATATTCTTATTATTCTATTAAATAATAAATCAATATTTTCTAAAAACAAATATTTGCAGCTTAAGAGACACTTTTATTTCACAGTTGAAATGGCATAGATATATTTAAAATATCTACATAACATTATAACCACAAAAAACATGGCCATAGAACTTCTTGATCGCAAATTTCAAAACAGAGCATATACACATATACAAAAAAACAACAACATGCTATTCAAAAACTCAGTGTGCACTGTCCCCTTTCTTCTAATCAACTTTCAGAACACATACATCAACTCTGTCCATTAACAGTTGCAATCACTACCTTTGCAGACATTCTCAGAACGTTCAGGACAGAAAGAACTTGTATAAAACTGAGCAACATTTGAAATTACTGTCAGAAAACAGACAAAATGCAAACAAATTAATTGTGCTGGACAAAAGCACAAATAACACTGGAACACTCACACTAAAAGTTTCTTGTGGAGAGACTGGACCTTTGGTGACATTTTAAGGATGTCAAGCTCAAGAAACAGCTTCTGAAATACCTCAAACGTATATTTCAGTTTCAGTGGGTAACTTAAGTTGACAGCATAGATGACACCCATGAGCAGGAGGCAAGCGTTTGTCACACTTCCGCAGTCCTCCAGAATTTCTGTCCCCTCAATGATGACCGACACGTTCACAGGATCTTGGTTTTCCTGTGCCACATTGGGATGGATTACGATGATCTTCATCATGTGATTACTGCAGTCCTCTTTCAATGCTTCTTGGCTGACGTCCTCCTGTGAAAACAAACAAACCACAATTAGAAATAACTAGAATAGATTCCAAGTAAAAGAAAAGGTTAAGAGAAAAAAAAATGTAAAAATAAAAAAGAGGTAGAGAATCTTTGACCTTCAATATATCATCACAAGTGAAGACCAGATTATAAGGTTAGACAATTTTAATACAGTCATTATGATCATCAGATACCTGATGGTCTTTGATCAGCTCCTCTCCACTCTCTCCAAGATACTCAACTAAGCAACGAATGATAATGTCCCTTCTGCCATCGACATGATGCTATTAAACCCAAAAAGAAAATTTATTGCAGAAAATACACAACATAACATATGTAACATACATACATAACAGCACATACAGATGTAAACAGAAAGTTACCCATGGAGAATGTAAGCCTGCAGCTACATTCTAACGTTGTGAAGTGTACAACTTAACATGAATTTCTCAACGATGTGTGTTAAGACAAGAGTCCAGTGCATGTCATAATCTGTGGGTCCAGAAACTGTCTCTGCCCAGTGAGGAAAGTTTTCTGCCTCATCACTGGACATGCAAATGAATTTTTTGCAACATATCAGTACCTCCTATCACAATATTAACCAGTCAAGGACAGGAATTCCCACACACAAGAGTAATATTTTGGGAAATAATTGTATTGGAGTCTATGGGCAGCAGGAAGGGATCTCGCTGCACTCAGAGGGTCACTTTGAAAATTCTGTAAATTTCTCTGCTTTTGAGCGCATATTAAGGGAGAGATGACAGGTTTGTATACACTTGTAGAGACAATCATGTGCATAAATTGTTAATTGTGGCCACAGTGTCAGGATCAGGAGAACAGTTTCAGCCAACACAGACACTGATCAGAATAAAGGACAAGTTCAGTATTTTACACTTAAAGCCCTGTTTTCAGTTTATGATGAAATCGAACGATTTTGATTGAAATTTGGACACATGCTGCTGGCCCGAGCTTTTTTGGTTTCTGTGGTAGCACATCCCCACCTCCACAATGGCTTCATAGGTGCACTGGAACAATCCTTCCTAAAATGCATAAAACTGTCGTTTACAAAGACGTGAAACTCACCGAGTGGTCAGAAGTGTTCACTGATATGTTCACACAAAAATCGCTGCAAAAGATACTTTCCAACTGGTTTTTATTGTAGTTTTTGTCCAACTCCATTGACTTGTATTAGATGTGCTGTGATGTACGGTATTAGTCCGCCGCTATTCCATTCTATTATTCAAGCTCTCGGCGGAAGAATGTACAGGTGTAAGGCGTTTGAAAAAATAGGTCCAGTTTTACAACAAATGGTAAAACACCTGTTGGAAAGCATTTTTGCAACGATTTGTGTGTGAACATATCAGTGAACACCCCTGACCACTCGGTGAGTTTCACGTCTTTGTATGAAGCCATTGTGGAGGTGGGGGTGTGCTACCACAGAAACCAAAAAAGCTCCGGCCAGCAGCATGTGTCCAAATTTCAATCAAAATCGTTCGATTTCATCATAAACAATCTGAAAACAAAGCTTTAAGTTTAAAATAACAAACTTGTCAACTTGTCCTTTAAATAAGAGTGATACATTCTCAGTGTGTATGACCTCATCTTTTCCATTAGATTATGTAATTAAAATAATTTAAAATTTTACCTTATTGAGTGAGTCCAACATTGGTTTTATTTTGGTCCCTGCAGTCCCGCCCTTCCTTCGAAATATCTCCAGGAGTTTGGTGGTGTACCTGTCCAATCTGGACAAAAACGTTCGCTCCAGATGAATTGTGGTTATTCGCTTAAACTCCTCTTTGATCTGAAATGAGAGATAAAACACAAAATCATGTCAAAGATGACTCATGAAATCTCACATACACTTAGTTGCTGCATGAACAAGAACTGGATTTACCTGATTTTCACAGAACAGAGAAGGCCACCTCTCTAAGAGGTCTTGGATTGCGGGGCAATCCTTGACAACCTCTTTTCTTCTCATAGCGAAAGACTTCTCCATTTTCTCATTAATTGCCCTCTCATTGTTCTTCTTCTTCATTTCCTTCAGCAAATCTAGTCTATCCATCTCTAAGGTTTCCTCAGTCTCACCGAATGGCAGTGGTGGCAGATAGTTGACTTCAGCTTTTTTGGCCCTTTTAAAGCCTTTAAGTGAACCCTCTTCACTGGAGCATCGTCTCTTCAGTGTGTTCACCTCGAGCTCTGGAATGGCTAATTGGCGACCTCTTAACTTTGCCCTGTAGTTGCCCATTTTATACTTTATCCTCTGTTGCCAACCATATAGGCCATTAAAAGAACCTGGCTCTTTGAGGCATGGGTATTTTGCTACCAAGGCTTCAGCAACAGCTAAAATCTGGACACCAGTTGGATATGCTGTGAAGCCAAATATAGTCTCTGCAAGCTTCTCAAGAATGCTACTAGTTACGCTTGGGTTGTTCAAAAGTGTGCCATCATTTTCATAAGCTTGCTTTCCTGCTTCCAGTGCAAGGTCTATATCATAAGAGAAGTCTGGTATTTCAAACTTAAATGGCCATGGCTTAGACCTGTAGGATGGTCCACTCTCATCTGGGGAGGACAACAGGATTGTGTCGCATACAGATGAGGAGGAGCTTGCTTCTGTAGATAGTGGAACTGGAGATTCGACTTCTGACATGTCCACAGTAGTGAGACTTAAGATTACTGGTTCAGTTTTTACTACTTTGAGGTTAGCTTTATCTTGTACTTCCTCAATCGAGGTCAAAGTGAAGAACTGACCATCGAAATCCATGTCCTGGTACATAACAGTGAATGGTCCTGTAATATCAAATGTCTCTCGAAGAACATCATTGAGGTCCTGAAGTGTGCTTGGGATGCCTGCAGGTAAAAGTAGTTTGTGGACATCATCCTCCCCAAAAATTATCCGCAGTTTCGCTGAGGGTGCCATATCAACAGGAAGAAGCTGCAACAACAGAAGAGAAATACAGACATTTATTCACAAGCTTCTCTCCTCACATTTCAAAAAGATAGGCAAATGTGGTGCTTTAAAGTTGTCAGGCGTCTTCCTGCAAGGGTGTATGAAGCCAAAGGATAAAAATCTTTAAGCTCTCTTTGCTCAAGTAACTGCACACTCCCTGTGTTCTCCAGCTCATAACTCCTCAGGTGTTCATTGTACCATGTATTTTGTTGTCTCACGAAAAAAGTCAGTTTGTTACAAATCACCATTATCTGTAACACTTCAGAAAAGTCAGGCAGTCCTGCAGTGGAACCACAACACAACAACATTCCCACTGCATAGTTGGTGCCTAAACTGCACACATTATTGGCAACATGCACAGCTGTAACAGCAGGGAATCTGCATTTCACCAGGTCTTTTAGATCATCCTTAAGCACATCTAAAGAGACCTCTGTTGTTTTTGTGACCGCAAGTGATGGTTTGACAGAATGTGATTGATGATATGCAACCATGAGCTGGTGCTTATTTGCAAGAGACAGCAAAATATTCCTGAAACAACCAGTGTGTCTTACCACCTTCTTGAAAAAGCTGTGTTTGGCCTCGAATCTCATTGTCCAGAGGGCAGCTAGGGGGCCAAATTCCCGAATGAGCTGAGGATAGTGCTCAAGGAAATGGTGCTTGGGAATGAGCTTATGTTGGGGGAAAACATCAAGGAATCTGCTTCCGTGTTCTGAAATGATGCTGTCAAGATAGCAAATGCTTTCTTCAGTATGGACTCGAGACATGACAAGGTCCACAATGTCTTTCAGTGTCATCAGCATCTGCCATACAGGCTCTTGTTGGGGTACTTTTAAACCTATAATCAGAGGCAAAAGACGTAATAAGCACCAATTTTCATGTGCGTTGCCCCCTACTGATTTTCGAGTCGAAAAGTTAGCAGGAATGAGATGAGGGCGATTTGTTTTATCACTCCACTTGTATGGGAAATTGGAAATGGCATCATTCAGTTCCATGAGAGAAAAATATTTTTTCTTGATCAAGTTATCAAATGCCAAAGCCAGTTCCACTGGAACAATACCCTCCAGCAGATCATGTAAAACATCTGGAGGGTAACCAGATGTAACATGAAAATGCTCAAGTTTTTCTGACAATGCACACTGTTTTTTTACACCATAACAATGAGGGTGATCTGGACTAGACACAGCTGTCTGTACATGCAGTGTATGTTGATCTTTGGTTCTTTGATGAAAAGACCCAGATCTCACTTCATTGGACTGAAACTTGGATCGCTCCCCAACACAAAACCGGCAGATGTATGACCCTGCAAAGCTTTCGACAAATCCTGCCACAGAGTGCGCCCCCAAATTATCTGCCACCACACTGACCACAGTCCCTTTAATGGCTTTCCCTAACGCTGGAACAAAAAGACCATCTTTCTCCAAGCTTTGGATATCTGTTAACAGTGGCTCTAAAACTCGCTGGAATCCAAACTGCTTGGTGTCTTCAGCCTTACACAGAATTGCAAGGTAGATTGATGTCAATGTGGAACGTAATTGCACCGGAATGTTTCCCAACACCCAATAGACAGCTGTGACTTTGTGCTTTTTTCGAGATGTCCCAAGAGGATTACATACCTCAAAGTCATCAATGTACAGGATGAGACTCACTCTGTTCTCCTCTACAGAGAAAAACTTGTTGTTTTGATAGTGAGATCCATCACGAAATGTCTGGTACTTAAAGTCATTTTCAGTTTTTTTTTCACCTTCAAATGTGTTTTCTTGAAAAGACTTACTTAGGACCTGCACCAAGGAGGGCAATATTGGGACATACTGGAAGGTTTTGCCCTTTTTTTTTATCAAGTATGTGTTCTTCTGGTTCAACAACTGAAAAATGCTTCTTCATAAATTCTCTTCTCTTGTAATAAGTTGTGAAAGGGCCACCTGTCCCCAAGGCAGTACTTATAGGGTGTGTCTCACAAAGATTTTTCACTAAATCTGAGATAATGGCTGGATCCAGATCACAGTTATGGCTTTTCAAGGTGGACACCACCACATCTCTTAAAAGTGGACCAGATGCAGAGGTGGATATAAACTGAAGCTCATCTACTATTTCATCAATGCATTTGTTTGGGACATTGAACATGCTTTCTAACTTTAAAAATAGATGGCCAAATTTCTCTTTTATATCTTGAGACAACTCCTGTGGTTCCCCATCCCAAAGCTCTAAGCTCTCTTCCACATAGGTCTCATCCTGAGCAAACATGGGTTCATTAGGTTTGCTTTTTAATACTTCAGTTTTAAAATCCTCAAGGGTGTGTGACTGGTGTTTTCTGTGTCTATGTGTAGCAAAGGTGGAATAAATATTTGTACTGAAGTTGCAGTCTTTGAAGACACATGCAACTACTTCAAACTTCCTTAAGTGGTTGTTAAGATGCTCAAAATACTGCTTCTCTGAATTAAAAAAAACAGAGCAGCAAAGTAGACAAGTAAATGAAAGAGGTCCACTTTGTGTGACCATCTTCACATGGTGTCGAGACAAATGGGTCTTAAGGGCATTAAATGTTTTAAACGAGCAAGGGCAATCAGTGTGAAGACAAGGGACTGACTGGCTGCGACCACCATTTCCATGCTTTAGTCTGTAGTGTTTTAACAATCCCAACCTCTTCTCTGACTCAAAGCTACATATCTTACACATCCATCTCATGTTGTGGCACCTTAAACAGACAAATTATGTGACAAGTTAAACCTAATCGTTACTAATTTGATCTTACCTTGTGGAGTTCAAATTAGCAGTCAGAAGGTCCTATGTTCTGTAAAAAAAAAAGAAAAAAGGTTATCTATATGCTTTTCAACTAATTTCTACTAACTCAAGGATGCACACTGATATTATTATTATTTTTTTTACATATGTTAGTTCGGTGGCAAATTTAAAACAGGTCAATATGAAGACTTGAGTGAAATCGAGTGCGTATATCGTTTTTTGTTTTGTTATTTTTCAAAATACACCTCATGGCAGCTGTGCAGCAATTATTTTAAACTGGACCGTGGTCGTTTTATTCACAAAGACGTTAGTTAAGGCAGCAGGCGTGTGTTGTTTAGGTGGCCATCTAAGCTGTAAAGTGCTGTGGGAAATTCTGGACATACCTCCTGCCAGGAAAGTTAGTCAGCAAGTCTAGCAGGAAAATACACTATTTGCTAGCGCAGCTTCTTTCAGTGCGGAGAAACTGACTTAAGTAGGTGAGCCAACAGGAACGTACAAAGTTTGTTCCGCTTAAAACTTACATTCATGGTTCTACTTCTTCCCGTTTCCGTCAAGTCTGCCAACCGTCGAAATGTGGACCATGGTATGTCTGAAGAAAGACCGCTCAAATGTGGGGAGGGGCTTTGACGTCATGCTCCGAATGCAGAGAAGGTGGCCATATTCACTGATGTCACTCCATTACATTTTACTTGGAAATATCAACTAATTAAGCCAATGAATTGGTTTAGTGAATATTACTTGGATCGAATGATTCAATTTACATACAAAACTGAGGACACATAATTACAAACAATCCTCAAGTAATGCACTACAAGAAAAACTGCTATTTTAAAGTAATAGCACTGAATTTGTAATTTTTTGTAAAATTTATATAGCTAATTGAAATAATAATTACAGGGCCAAAAAAACATTTTTTTCAGTGTACCTAATGGCAGTCAGGCTACCTCTGCCGAACACATGGAGGGCTGTGCAGCCCCACAAAGAAATGCCACCCCACACCAAAACTGACCCACTGCCAAACTCATGCTGGAGGATGTTGCAGGAAGCAGAAGGTTCTCCACGGCGTCTCCAGACTGTCACAAGTGCTCAGTGTGAACCTGCTTTCATCTGTGAGGAGCACAGGGCTCCAGTGGCAAAGTTGCCAATCTTTGTGTTGTCTGGCAAATGCCAAACATCCGGCACGGTGTTGGGCTGTAAGCACAACCCCACCTGTGGACGTTGGGCCCTCATACCACCCTCATGGAGTCCATTTCTGACCGTTTGAGCAGACGTGCACATTTGTGGCCTGCTGGAGGTCATTTTGCACAGCTCTGGCCTTTCTTTCCTACCCCACAGTACCTTCCCTTACCATTTGTTTCCTACTCTTTTACTTCTTCTTTGATGACGGTTGTCTTTCTAGATAAGCAATTTCATTTGCTCTGGGGCAAGTCAATGGCTCGGGTGCATTCTGGGACTGTCAGTTCACCAGTGTGCTGGCATGCTTCTTAACAAACACACCACTACAGCAAACATCTCAATTGTACTTGTTGATTTCTTCGACAAAACACTGAACAAAAGATTTACTTGTGAGTGTGCTGCCTGGTGCTTTTACATTTTGTGATAATTTGAGCAGCCCAGAAAGCATCCCATAAATTAAATTATGTTATCGTATCTGAACATGTACACTAGTCATTAAATTAGATGGGAAATAATGATTCAGGGTAAACAACTGCACCAAGGAAATTCCATTTTTCTTCTCAAAATGTAAAATGTCTGTTGAAAAATCACATTGAACAGAGATGTGATTAACTTTTTATTTTACCAAACATAACATCAATGATGACACAATCAGTCTTCATCAGAAGTGCTCAAATCTGTCATGGTTCGTTGTGTGGCAGGCAGGAGAAGGACCCAAGATGCAGACTCACAGACACGGGGATAAACTTAAACACAGCTTTAATGCTGGCACGGCAGAACGTAGGAAATACAAAACTAAACTGGGAAAACTAAATACAAAGCTCGCCAAGAAACACAGGGAGGAACACACACCACATGAGGGAGAACGCGACGCCGAACAGAGGGAGACTCAGACAGAAATACACAGAGGGTAAACGAGGAAAGTGGGCACACACGGGGAACACAGGTGACACTGATAATCATAATGAGACAGGGCAGGGTGAACTGAACATGACATGTACAGGCACAGAGGTTCAGACAGGAGGAGAGAGAGCACGGGGAAACACAGACGTAACAGGCTGGGGAAACATGAAACAACCACAAAGGGAGACGAGGGCTCATAAATACATAGAGGGCACACAGGGGGGAGAGAGCCATGAAGGGAAAACACTTAGGGAACAACACAACAGGGCAACTCAGAAAACATGGCCTAAATAAGGAACAAAATACAAAAATACATGAAAACTAAGAATACTGGGCCCACATGGCCCAGGACCATGACACCACCCCCCCCTAAAGGGCTGGCTCCCGACAGCCCAAACCCGAGAAACAAAAACAGAAAACAACCCACCCAGGGCGGGAGGCGGGGGACCAGGACGGAGGGACCAGAACGGGAAACAAAATAAACAACAGAAAACACGGGAGCACATGACCATAGTCAAAATAAAGTTCAGGGGGCCGACCCAGAGCCCACAGGCACCAGAGTTCACGGGTCACACGGTCGGGGGGCCGACCAGGCAGGTGGCACAGGTGGCAGAGCTGGTCCGGAGGCCGGCCGCGCGGAAGGCAGCGGCGGCGGCGAAGGAGACGACGGAGCAGTTCAGGGGGCCGGCCGCGCGGAAGGCAGCGGCGGCGGCGAAGGAGACGACGGAGCAGTTCAGGAGGCCGGCCGCGCGGAAGGCAGCGGCGGCGGCGAAGGAGACGACGGAGCAGTTCAGGGGGCCGGCCGCGCGGAAGGCAGCGGCGGCGGCTCTCCAGTGTCAGGCGCACTGGCCGAGGCCCGGTGGGCACAGGACCAGTCGAGGCGGGACCAGGCGAAGCACAGGCTGAGGCTGCGGCGGACGAAGGCTCTGAGGCTGGGCCAGACGAGGACGAAGACTCTGAGGCTGGGCCAGACGAGGACGAAGACTCTGAGGCTGGGCCAGACGAGGACGAAGACTCTGAGGCTGGGCCAGACGAGGACGAAGACTCTGAGGCTGGGCCAGGCGTAGCAGAAGCACAGGCAGGCCCAGGCGTAGCAGAGGCGCAGGCAGATGCAGCCGGACCAGGCGACGACGAGGCGGTCGCAGGTGGCGGCTGGACAGGCCCCTCGGGCCCTCCAGCTGATGCGGCGTGAGGCTGAACGGGCCCCTCGGACCCTCCAGCGGAGACAGGAGGCTGAACGGGCCCCTCGGACCCTCCAGCGGAGACAGGAGGCTGGACGGGCCCCTCGGACCCTCCAGCGGAGACAGGAGGCTGGACGGGCCCCTCGGACCCTCCAGCTGACGAGGCATGAGGCTGGACGGGCCCCTCGGACCCTCCAGCGGAGACAGGAGGCTGAACGGGCCCCTCGGACCCTCCAGCTGACGAGGCATGAGGCTGAACGGGCCCCTCGGACCCTCCAGCGGAGACAGGAGGCTGAACGGGCCCCTCGGACCCTCCAGCGGAGACAGGAGGCTGAACGGGCCCCTCGGACCCTCCAGCTGACGCGGCATGAGGCTGGTGCGGTTCTCCTGAACCCCCAGCTGACGAGGTAGATGGCGGCGTGGGAGCCGCGGAGTCCTGGATGAGCTCATCCGAGCTCCCAGCAGGAGCTGATGCAGAGCCAGAGAGATTTGAGACCCCTGGCTGGATGTTAAGCTGACCAGCGGACCGTACTGCTATCGGGGACTGGGCTACAGGAGCTACTGGGGCCTGCGCTACAGGCGGCACTGGAGCTACTGGGGCCTGCGCTACAGGCGGCACTGGAGCTACTGGGGCCTGCGCTACAGGCGGCACTGGAGCTACTGGGGCCTGCGCTACAGGCGGCACTGGAGCTACTGGGGACTGAACCGGGGGTGACACTGGAGCTACTGGGGACTGAACCGGGGGTGACACTGGAGCTACTGGGGACTGAACCGGGGGTGACACTGGAGCTACTGGGGACTGAACCGGGGGTGACACTGGAGCTACTGGGGACTGCACCGGGGGTGACACTGGAGCTACTGGGGACTGCACCGGGGGTGACACTGGAGCTACTGGGGACTGCACCGGGGGTGACACTGGAGCTACTGGAGACTGCACCGGGGGTGACACTGGAGCTACTGGAGACTGAACCGGGGGTGACACTGGAGCTACTGGAGACTGAACTGGGGGTGACACTGGAGACCCAGGTGACACTGGTGTACTGGGGTGAAGGCAGCGAGGATGCAGTCTCTCTCTTAAGGGAGGATCGAATGATTTAGCGATAAATCTTGACGGGAAAAGATGCCGATGCTGAAAATACCAGGCAGCGGGGGCTTCCAGGAGGGTAGCCGACTGAGCTGTGAAGGGCTGCGAGGGGGCTAACTGAACTGAGGGTGGCTGCGAGGGAGCTAACTGAACTGAGGGTGGCTGCGAGGGAGCTAACTGAACTGAGGGTGGCTGCGAGGGAGCTAACTGAACTGAGGGTGGCTGCGAGGGAGCTAACTGAACTGAGGGTGGCTGCGAGGGAGCTAACTGAACTGAGGGTGGCTGCGAGGGAGCTAACTGAACTGAGGGTGGCTGCGAGGGCGATAAGCAGCTCGCTTTGACCTCCGCCACACAAGACACAGCTCCTGAATGAACAGTCATAATGTCTGGAAAAGACACAGCGTCCTCACTCACCACAGCAGGTGAATTAGGAGTCCGAATGTCCGGCTGTGGGGTGGTGCGACGGCGGCGTGAACGCCGTTCCTTCTTGACTGCAGCTCCCGATGAACCAGACAACGGCGCTTCATGCGCGCCGGGCGGCGTCGCAGAGGCTGGTGAACTGGGTGCTGATGGAGCGGTAGATGAGAGTTCCTGGAAGCTCAGGGGACCACCGAGAGCCAGGCGGGTTCCCCGGAAGATCTCCTCATAGTCAGGAGCTAGCCACGGCTTCCACCGGAGCTCTTCATCCAGTTGATCGCATGCTGCACGCTGCCGCTCCTCCAGGTCGAAATCCATGACCTCCCCCGCATCCTCGTGTGGCTCGTTGGAGGGCGAAACATGCCGTAGCGCGGGGCGACGGCGACGCGAACGCCGCTTCCTCTTTGAGGTGGTCGTGGATGAAACTTCGATTTCTGTGGCGACCGGCTCCTCGTCTTCTGACCACATCCGTGCCAGATAGGAAGCGGAGGACGGGTAGGCCGGTCGAGGCGGTGAGGGTGAACGACTGAGCTGCGACAGCGAAGTGGAAACCGGCGAGTAGAGGGACGGCGCCAGCGTAGAGGAGTGTGGTGCCGTGGCGAACCTCAGTGTGCCGACTTGTATGCTCACAGCAGGCGGAGGGGAGGCTGCGCGGCCACGGGGCTGTGGTGACGCAGTCCGCACACCGGACCGCTGATGCTGCCGAGGGCAGGCTGGGAGGATGGTGCGGAGGAAGTCCGAGATCAGAGGGGGTAGCGCCTCCCATAACCAGGGAAAAACCGTGACGCTTGTCCCCAACGAGGAAAGTAACTCCTCCCTCTCCTCCTCACTAGAGCTTCGGCTCCACTGGTAGCATAACGACTCCACCGCTTGTATTACGTCTCTGCCAGGAGTCGCTGGGTCCATATCGTGGTCGCGTTCTTCTGTCATGGTTCGTTGTGTGGCAGGCAGGAGAAGGACCCAAGATGCAGACTCACAGACACGGGGATAAACTTAAACACAGCTTTAATGCTGGCACGGCAGAACGTAGGAAATACAAAACTAAACTGGGAAAACTAAATACAAAGCTCGCCAAGAAACACAGGGAGGAACACACACCACATGAGGGAGAACGCGACGCCGAACAGAGGGAGACTCAGACAGAAATACACAGAGGGTAAACGAGGAAAGTGGGCACACACGGGGAACACAGGTGACACTGATAATCATAATGAGACAGGGCAGGGTGAACTGAACATGACATGTACAGGCACAGAGGTTCAGACAGGAGGAGAGAGAGCACGGGGAAACACAGACGTAACAGGCTGGGGAAACATGAAACAACCACAAAGGGAGACGAGGGCTCATAAATACATAGAGGGCACACAGGGGGGAGAGAGCCATGAAGGGAAAACACTTAGGGAACAACACAACAGGGCAACTCAGAAAACATGGCCTAAATAAGGAACAAAATACAAAAATACATGAAAACTAAGAATACTGGGCCCACATGGCCCAGGACCATGACAAAATCACTCTCAGTGGCATCGTCTGGAATGTCCTCCTCCTCCTCCGAGTCCATTTCCAGGAGTGGTTGGTGGCTGAGGATTCTCTTGTACACGTCCTTTACTTTGAGCATTTCAGCTTTCAGTTCACTTTGTTTTTTTAAAACCAGGCTACAGAGTCCCTTCTGTGCATCCTCCGACATGCCAACAAAGGAGGCTGTAAAAAGAACAAAACAAATAAATATAAGAAGAGTAAAAAAAAAATAACAAAAAAAAACCTCACCTCATAAACACAAGGAATTAGGATGCTGTAATTAAACATTTTTTTAAAAGGGAGAAGGCAGTGTTAGCTAGCAATCTAGATATAGGTAAAAGATCCAGTAAGACTTTAGCATCTGCTCTTATTTTCAATCGATTCATCAAAAAATTAATAAATAAATAAAGTGCTTACAGTCTGAGGAGATTGTCCCCAACACCACAGAACGCATTCGCAACACTGTCCAGTGATGCCGCATCTCCCTGCAAAGGATCATCTCCTCCTCTCTCAGGCGCCTCACAGCCATCACCTTCTCAAAGACCTTTCTCTTTGTCCGGAGGTCAGCAGCAGCTACAGTTTAACAACATCAGATGGGAAAACATAGCAGCATATTATGATTCAAGAACAAAACATTCAACTACTGCTCAGATACTGGGAGTTTGTTTAAAAAGGATATTTATAAATCAAGAGCTTACGTTCACTTGTGCTCTGCCAGGGCCAAATATCGGTCTGCATGAGGGCATCACTGGATACGATTTGCTTTGTTGGTTCAGCGAGCTTGTTGTAGTCGTCAACAGCAGCCGCCAAGCGTTTCTTCTCAACTAAGATGACCTTGCGAATTCTGTGTCGCCTCTTGTTGCTATCTGTAAATAATCATAAAAAATTCACACCTTCACATAATGTATATAGTTACATTTTAATCTACACTCATCAATTTGTTTGCTAGAACAAATCACATCCAGCTCAAACAAACCTGGATCTGATTTTATTCTGTTTACAAAGTAGCTGCACAAGCTGTACAAACTAAGTATCAAACGGTCCGTTTCAAAGAAAACTGGGACGTACCATTTTGTCTGTAAAGACTTTGTGTTCGCACTCTGATGATGACGACAAGCTCCTCTATTCGTGCCTGCAACGCTCCAAGGCTGCCATCAGTTTGATCACTTTCTAAGTGAGAGGAATATTAATCAGAATACAGGATGAGTAACAGTCACCAAACTACAGTGGACTCTGTAATCACTGACTTGATGACATTCATTATAAGACATCTGGAGCCTTCATGTGCTGCTATCTCATGATAATCATGAGATAACAAGTATGTTGGTGTTCAGGTTTATAAAACCAACTAGTACGACATCATTTCAACCCAGGTTCTATCCAATTTGATGAAACGCAACAACTCTGCCATAAATTTGCTTTTACAAGGCTTATTTTTCATTGTTTGTTGACACTGTCAGAAAGATCTTAACTCTAAGTTCTTTAATGAGGCCATGGTGGGTCCTGTTGTTATACATGAGTGCATTATATTGAGACTCACCTTCAGCCCATTTCTGCACATCGGCCACCCATTGCTGCAGTGTATCGTCATCCACACCCAGCTCATTTCTGGTCGCATTCAGGCTCTCCACTTGTTCTCTAAGGATCCTTATGATCTAAGAATGCATTCATAAATGTCATTCATATTGACATTAAAAGAGTACTGGTGTTTTCCCCCCCATTACCACACACATTAAAATGGGTGTTGAAAAAATGACCTTTAGATATCTCTGGCTCAAAGTGCGGCCCAGTTGTTCCACTTTCCTTTTGTTCCAGCCCAAAGCCAGGAGGGTCAGCATGTTTGTTCGCCCTGCATTTCAGTTAGTATACAAATTAGAATTAATGAGCAGGAGACTGAGTGGAATCTCAGACACTGACACATACCTGCTTTAGACATGTACTTCGTTGTGATGGCCGCCCTAGACAGGAAACTGTTTACTTGTTCCACCTCTTCTCCAACTGTTGAACTGGCCCCATCCTGAAACGCACCTCCCCATTTGATCTATAGAAAGGAGGTCACAATACATGACTGCTGAATTCATTCAACCTTATAACAAAATGTCTCAAACTAATCCAAAACTACAAGCTGCAGTATACCTCGCATTTCCAAGTGTGAGCCTTTGCATGCATGACGGAGAGAAAAGGACGCATTGACAAGAGGTTCCTCAGCTCAGGGCACTGCTGAGCCACCTTGGTTAAATAGGGGAAATATTTACAGGCCACATCGGAGCAAAGGAACGTAATATGTCCTGGGACGTTAGCTGCCAACTTCCTCTGGAGAAAAAGGGGGTAAGCAAAGATCTCCCCTCAAAACATGTTCAATGCAGCTAAGAGGACTCCGTGGCGACAAACAGCTATTTCCATGCCCTCCTCATCCAACTTCCCAGTGGACTTTTTGGACGACTCCTTTGCTGCAGTCCAAGATGAAGATCTGCACAACCCTTTCCCCGGGACCTATACACTCAAAGATTTTAACATAAAAGACATGACATGATTAAGCCCTATCAGGGACAAACTTTTTAAAACAAATGCATAACAATTAGCTGAATTAGCCTCGAGTCACACAAGACCTCATATCTCCCCAGGACAGCACTGATAACACAAAATAAAAATCATGTTGTTTTTTTTAAATACACATGGTGACAAAATTAAGTACACATTAAGATAAAGTAAAGTAAATAGTATTACGACAACACCAAGAGAAAAATAAAAAAAATATCGACCCATCCATTTATGTCTACACACACACACACACACACACACGTATGTGTATATGGTTACGGCATTAACGTCATTTTAACAAGATTAACGCTAACAGCACTAATATATATGTGTATCTTACATGATTTGTGTGTCTCTGGATGTATTTCACAAACTCAGCAACTTCCTCATCTTTTTCAATGAAGACACCTTCAAAGTTCCCCTGCTCTAAAGTGCTGAACGAACACAGTGACAGTTGTTTGAAAAGAAACATTAAAATACATTTTTCTACAAATCCATATTTGACTTATGTACACAATGCATAACGTACCTTGCATTAGACTGAAAGCGATAAAGCTTGCGGTTTCCATCAACTGAGACGGCAAGCATGTCTGGAGTGCAGGCAGGGCAGCTAAAGCATGGCTCCTTGCACATCCTGTCCACCTCAAACTTTACAGCACTCCACTCCAAGAAACTTTTACTGAAGGCATCAGCTGATATTCGGCCATTCTTTTACATAGAGGACATACAACAGAATATTCAAGGACAGTCATCATAAACATTGATTTGCACAATTTCCTTAAACTTAGCAAATTTAGAAACTCACCCTTCCAAAATGGGCTGTTCGTTCATCCAGCATTTTGACAAATGCCTTAAGTGACATCCCTGGTGCAGCCTTCTTAATGTCATAGAAAGACTGAAAGACATCCATTGAAAACAGGGTGCAGAAATTTAAGGTGCCAGGCCAATATCCACTACCCAGGATGTCCTTAACTGAGGGGGACCACATTAGGCCACAGCTGGTGCAGCTCACCACTGGCAGTGCAAGGTTATAACGGCCTTTAGAAAGGATAAGGATAAATTCAGTCATGGCTCAAAGCATTCATTTTTTTCATGTTGTTTTCAAATCGGTCTGGTAAATCCAAATGACCTTTGACAGGTGCCCACATATACTGCGGGCCGAGGGTAATTAAAACCAAGATAGCAATGCACAATTTGCAATAAAACCTCCAAACACATCTATTGTGTATGTAGTGTATGACAAAAGGGCAACTTACCATTTATGGTTACAAGAGCCACAATTGCGCCGGGTGAAACCTCAACGTTACCTGCTGGGCAGTCACACACATGGTCTGGCCTTTGCACAGGCAACAGCCGAACTAACATTAAAACACACAATATATATAAAAAGAATTAGAAATTAACTGATACACAATAAATATACAATAACAGCACCCACTCATACTCATACATAGCAAGAAATGCATAAGACTTAAAAACTGTACCTATTGGCTTGTGAAACTCTGATGAAGGCTGCAAAAACCCTCCTGTTACTGCCTCTCTGTTGTGCAGGACAAAGCGTGTGTGAACTGCAATATCACAGTCAGCACAAAGGAATGGAAGAGGCAGGCAGTCCAGACACCTCACAACTACTTGTTTGCCACACTGACACACACGGTGTGACTGTGGATCCAGAGTAGCTAACATATTGTCTATAAGACAAGGCCTGGCCTCTTTCCACTTTAGCGAGGACACCATATTTCTGATCGCCCAGTGAGTAGCAGCTGACTCAGACGACGTCTCACAAGTCATGGCTGCGTCCTCTTCTCCATCCTCCAACAACTGAAGGAGCTCCTGACGAAGCACCTCAGTTCCACACACTAACAGAAAAAAAAAGAAAGAAAGGAAGAAACTCTTCCACAAAGTAAAAAACACTCTAGGCAGTATGTTTCTTAGGACTCCACAAAAGCCCTGCATAACTCAACTATAACAACAAATATAAAAGTAAACAGAAATCACAATATATACAAGAAGGTAAAGTACCTTTTGTTGGGTTGACACTGGCAACATAACTAGGTTCTTCACGTGGACATT
Source organism: Rhamphochromis longiceps (assembly GCF_057381845.1). NCBI lineage: Eukaryota > Metazoa > Chordata > Actinopteri > Cichliformes > Cichlidae > Rhamphochromis > Rhamphochromis longiceps. The sequence goes on along the minus strand of NC_140577.1, from coordinate 37,405,207 downwards.
GATGCTGCTCTCTGGACAGGGGGGGGGAATGAAGAATATTTACTTACTGAAATTCTTTGGTGAAAACAAGTTGTGAGATAAAATCAATGGTTGCGTGAACACTGACCACGTGGCATGCAACTAGTACTTCGACTGGTTGATGGTCTTTGAGGAATAAAAGCTCCCTGTCTGTCACGTTTTTTCCAGCGCACTGGTCTTGGCTGAGGTTCACTCTGTGCATCATTCTACGCAATTAACAAGGAAAAAAGGGAACACCTAAAATACAGTCTATGATTAAAGCAAAGATTATCAAACATCTTAAGTTAACCAACTTAATTTGACATAAACTTTAAAAAAAAATTCAAATAACATAACGTTTACTCCGTACAAAATATTAGACAAGCGTGTTCCCTCTTTAACAACTGTTTCCACTAAAAATGTTACCTGCATATCTTGAAGGAGTTCGTCAGCAGCCTGAAGCTCTTCCTCCAGCTCGGGATCCTCTGAATCACTCATTTTCAAGCTAAAGAGGAAAGAGATTTTTGCAGAACTCAGTGACATAAACACATAACTAACACAACTCAAATGATTTTCAGTCTTGGCGCTCCGGTTAATGTTAGCAATTAACGTTAGCATCATCAGTTTGTAAAGAGCTAGCAGAACTCTTAGCGCAAAAACTGCTTTACGCACCATGTGAGGGTATTTTGCAGCACACAAGTTCTTTAACGTTTGTAATAGATTTAATCCATCATCGTTGGATTAAATGGCTAATGCTGCAGTAGACACGTGTAGTCGTTACCTAGCAAGCATGCTGACGGTAGCTGTAGCCATTTTTAAATACATTACACCGTTTCCGAGATCAGTCACCTCTGTTTGTTTGAAGCTTTTATGAAAAAACAAACTTTGAAACACACATCAAGGTATTACTTTAAATATATGTATTTTTTACATACCTGCATTAGAATCAATCAGTTCCGCCTCATTTTCTTATTCTTATAAATGGGTCTCTCCGTTCTCCCATCAGCCTTTGCTTACACAGGTTGCGTCTGATTGGCTGGAGCCGAGCGCATCCAAAACTAACAGGAGTGGTGAATGAATCTATAAATGTGTTTTACGTGTGAAATGAAAATAATAAACCTAACAAAGGATTATGTACGTTAAATCTGCGCACTTTCAGATCGTGGACCAGTTTGGAAAACACTGTGTGATGGCCACAACATGAAGCGATTTTATTGTTGAATTATCAGTGATACTTTCACGTGTTTTTGTTGAGAAATGTTAACGATGTCATTAAAAGAAAGCATTAAATTAGGGAGAAAAACCCGTTCGCGGAGAGGGTCCCCGGTTCTCCAGTTAGATTGTGCTTCACGGCGTCATGTTTCGCCGTGACGGGGTTATTATTGGAGTAAATGGATGGCTGGGGCCTCTGCTCGAAGCGTCTCTGATCGCCGCGAGCGGGTTCATATTGGAATGAATTGACAACCCACAGCGTCACATAAAAACGTGGAAGGGTACCTTAGGCGTCAGCATGAGAAGTTAAGGGACGTGACAAATCGTCATTATTTTACGCGTCGGGAGTGAGAACGGGTTGCTGCCTTTTCCAGGCAGTCTACAAGGTTTTAGAAACTGGGAAGCAGAGCAGTGGAGAAATAGGGAGAGGGAGATGGAACCACGCCAGCAGTTACACACACATAGACCCCCCTTCCCCTAAAACACGCCTCACCGCCAGCAGCTACACACACACACAGACTCCTCTTCTCCTGCGCTCAGAGAAAAGAGAGCGTTTTCCTTTTTTTTTTTTTCTCTCTTCCAAGCACACAGGAGAAAATTAACAGATCCAACTAATTTACACTTATTTACACACACACAGGGGTAATGTACATTCTTTACATTACATTATTTACACACACAGGCCCGTATAAACGTAAGAAAAACACCATATGCCAGAACAACTTATCTTCTCTATTTCTCTGCTGGTGTTCCTAAATTTTTGACTAATTTAAAAGCATCTTTCAGCCCAGGGCCGCGCCCTTGCTGATCAATTAAACGCTTCGAGGACGCCCCCTCAAGCGCGGTCAGATTCCTAAGCCCTAATTAATTTATAACTGCTCCACGCTAGGAAAACCAGGACCTCCACCAGCCGCGTGAAATATCCCAGATCACGCTTTTGGCTTTACTTAAAGTTCACAAGTCCCTGACGTTATAGTCACAGCCGAGTCTGACTCTGTCAATCAATCAATGCAGTATAAGGCCATCACCCATAGATTGCCTAGCCTGTTCAGGGGGTCCCAAGTCCCCACGGAAGACCAACTCCGAGCTTAAACATAGCCACGCGTCCGTAGGTATGTGGCGTTTGCCAAAACGCTGAACACAACTGCATTCCTAGGGGCCACGCCCCCGTCCTAATTAAATTTACTCAAGATATTATAAGCTCAAAGTGAGGTCTCCACCCTCAGCTATTAATTACCTGACGCCCGAAACTGCGTTTCTGCTGATCAATCAGACCAAATACCCTCAGCTACCGGTTGATTTGGCTGGCACCCAGTCAACCCACATTACTTTAAACCCTTTAAACCGTATTGACTTAAACACATAACCTCTTAACTCAAAAGTTCACTCCCAAAATAAACAGCAATACATTTAATCAGTCCAATATTCCCCCAAAGTTTTAATACGAATTACCCCAAAATCACTATGAACAGACATAAGAAGCCTATACTGAGTGAATATTATTTAATTAAATTTAGTTGTAACTTCCAATTTTAGCGCCTTTGGATAAAAATCAACAGGTGGCACTCACCGTTTATTTCGCCTGGCTTGTCACTCAGATATGCTGCTGATCTCCGTCCGTTTTGGTACCTTCCACGCAGCAGCCGCACACTCCTCTCCTCCCCAACCGGTTTCGGCACCAAGAATTGTTAAAATTTGTTCAATTTGGGTAAGAGAAGAAAGCAGGCTGAGTCCAGGTAGGTGTCAAAAATAGTGATCTTTATTTACACACTTTGCGCAGAAGTGTGGGAAGAAAACTTGCAACACATTCTCCACCGGGCGGCGGCTCTCCATCCTTATATTACCCATGATGATGTCACACAGTTAGACCTTACTGGAAATGATATCAGTTCCCCACAATTCCAAAAGTTCTCCTTATATAGACATCAGATGATACTTTAGAGAAAAACAAGTGTGTGTTCTGATGTGCATTTTGTGAGACTGTGAGTCCAACAGAGGCTGTCCTGAGACGACCTCCCTTTCCTTAATAAGTGTGTATGTGAACGTGCGTGTTTTACATAACTCTGTATGTGCATGTTTGTGTAGCCCTGACTATGTGCAAGTGAATTAGAACAAGGTCCTGCTGGACCATCTAGCTCGAGTGGTGGAGATGAGATACAATGATAGATATCATATGAGACTGATTAGAATGATGATAATATGCATACATTAATCTTTACTCAAATTACCATAGATATAAAACAAAGATTATGCTGTCATCAGATTCAACAATGATAAATGATTAATCAATGATAGTTCTGATTATAAAATGTCATCATACAAATACAAAATAAAATATCTCTTGTCCACACCCTTTAAGACACCCAAGTCGAGGGCATGACTGATGAAAGAAAACACGAGCATCACTTCCTGTTTGCTGAAGTGGATTTTCAGTTGTTTAGAAACCAAAGGCTTGTTTTTAAGAGACAGTTTAAATGGGACTGAGGGAACGACGTGTTTGCACTGCAGTTTATATCCAACAACATCAAGCAGTTAAATCAAAGAGTTCATGTTACTAACAGCTCACCTCTCTGCAGCAGACACAGGCTGGACTTTAAAATCAATGGGGGGACTTTTAGACTTGTGAGAAATTCTGGGTTCAGGTTCATGTTTGCGTTTACTTCCTTGTTTCTTCCTGTGAATAATGATGGAGCAGTGATGTGAGTGCTGAGCTGTGACATGGAGAAGAGTCATGGACAGTTAGAGATGGTCATCTCACCTCTGAGCTTTGGTCTGGCTCTCATGTTCCCCACACAGAGTGCTTTTAGAGGGAGGGGCTCCCTCCTCTCTGTCCTCACACTGATCCATGCTGCTCAGCTCACACACACTTTCTACCTGCAGAGGAAACACAAATCATTCATGTGCACATCAACTGAAATCCTCCTTTCCATCATGTGTGCTGTCCAAACATCAGCTGCTTCTTTCCTGCTTCATCTCAGTGTCAGCTGGATGCAGTCAGACAGCAGTGTGAGGCAGAGGAAGCTGCCATCAGCTGCTCTGCTATCAGGCCACTAGATGGAGCCTGAAGCACACACGATGCATTCACTGACACACACTGATTAATCCTGCTGTGTCTGCAGAGAACTGTACAGACACTGATTTACTGTTAATAAGGAAAATAACAAGTAATATTTTGTCTCTGTTCAGGAATAAGGTGGACAGCAAACAAAAGGAAGGTGGAGGCAAATTTTAACAATAAGATGAGTTTGATATAATTTCACCTGGTGGTTTCTGACTGATGTAGCTTTAATTTAAACTGGACAAAAACTTTAGGAGTTATTTTGAGTACCACATGCCCTTCCCCCCAAAATTAGTTAAAGACGCCAAGATCTTTTACTTTTTTTTACTCATTTCCATTTTAGAAATGAGTATATCAGATCGGATGGAGAACTGAATCACTGTTAAATATATATATATTGTTACGACTGTGACCGTAATTGTGTGTGAATTTGAGTGTCCAGGTGCTCCTCCGGGATTGGTGCATCCAGGGTGGATGGCTCACACCGATTGGCTGAGGACTGGGAGGCAGCGGATAAGAAGAGACCGCCAGGGACTGCCAATTCATTCATCCTCGGCCCAACCCAACCGGCAGACCGTTCACTGTGTCAAAGTACTATGTTAATGTAAGAGCATGTAGGGGTGGACCGTCATTTTGGTTGATCAGTTTTCTCCTGTTTTTGTTAGGCAGGGAGGAAAGTGATTGTCATTTGGTTTAGTTCTTTTGAGTAGGTAAGTTGCGTTTATTCCTGAGATAGGTTACTTTTGTTTGTTGTTTTGGCCTTGGGTTCACCCTGAAGTTATGATATGCTCCCTTCCTTTGTTTAACTGCACCTATTGTAAATAAATCACTGTCACAAAATATTAAGTGTGTGACGTGCTGCTTGGGGTTGGACGGGGATGGATCACCCTTTATGTTGTGGTCTGGCCGCGCCTAGGCGGGCCATAACATAATTGGGGGCTCGTTCCGTCTCTTTTCTCGCTTGTTGGTTTGTGGGGTTGGCGTGTCTTGTTCTGGTTAGCGGTTTTATTTTTTGTGTGGGGGGTGTGTGTGAGAATGGAGTTTTCACTTGACGATTTCGTGAAGGCACCTTCATGGGAAAAAATTGACAAATGTAAGAAAGCGGACCTGCTCATTGTGTCTAACTCTTACGATGTGGAAGTGTCTTACAGTGCTCGCAAGGCAGAGTTGAAGGAAACCCTGGCTGAAAAGCTAGTGGAAAAAGGTGTGCTTCTACCACGGGGAGATGATGCGAAAAGCAAGCCAGTGACAGGCGCAGATGGCACTGCATCTGAAGCGGCTGCTAACGCAGTTGATGCGTCTGCTGCTGGCACGGAGGCTGATCGGATTTCTGAATCCAGTGAAGGTACGTCCACTGAGGATCTGCGCCTCACGCTCCGCATAAAAGAGGTGGAGACCCGCAACAGGCAGCTGGAAGTGCAAGCTATGCATCTCCGTATCAGGGCTCTTGAGCTTGAAAAGGGCTCAGCGGGTGTTTCCCCAACGTTATCAAGCACAAGTGCTTCTTCTTCTGCTGGTTTTGACATAAGTAAGCACATCAAGTTGGTTCCCCCGTTTCGCAAGTCTGAGTTAGACTCCTATTTTAGTGCATTTGAGCGCATAGCCGCTGCTTTGAAGTGGCCGAAAGAGTTTTGGTCCCTCTTACTCTAATGTAAGCTTGTGGGGAAAGCCCAAGAAGTGTGTTCAAGCCTGTCTATTGAGCAGAGTTTAGACTATGAAACTCTTAAGAAAACTGTGCTGCAGGCGTATGAACTTGTCCCTGAAGCATATCGACAGAAATTTAGGATTCTTAATAAAACTGCTAACCAGACTTTTGTTGAGTTTGCGCGAGAAAAGAATGTGTTGTTTGAGAAATGGTGTTGTTCATGTAAAGTTAAAACCGTGGACGAGTTGAAAACTCTTATTTTGCTGGAGGAGTTTAAAAGGTGTTTGCCGGAACGCATCGTGACTTATTTAAATGAACAAAAGGTGTCGTCTCTCACTAACGCGGCTCTCCTGGCTGACGAGTTTGTTTTAACACACAAAAGTGTGTTCCGTGCACAGAATTCGTTTCAGGAAAATCTATCTGAACGAAAAAGGTCACCAAGAGCAGTGCGTAAAAACGTATCACAGTTTAGTGCTAAATCAAACGGTCGAGTATGTTTTTATTGTCACGACTCAGGACATTTGATTGCTGCGTGTCCAGTATTAAAAAGAAAAGAAGCGAGGGGCACTAAATTCCCCGCAGGCGTGGGTTTGATTAAAACCGCTTGCTCGCCAAAGGTGCAAGTGGAGGCCGAACAAAACCCGAAAACTGACGTTGATCCGCAGTTTCTACCATTTGTGTCATGTGGCTTTGTTTCGTTGACGGGTGAAGAAAATGATAAAGTGCCAGTCACGATTCTTAGAGATACGGGTGCGTACCACTCGTTTCTACTAGAGTCTGTGCTGCCTTTGTCTGAAAAAACATCCTGTGGTTCCGACATACTAGTGTGGGGAATAAAAATGAGCGTCACCAAAGCCCCTCTGCATATGGTGCACCTGCACTTGCCGTTAGTGTCGGGCTACGTTAAAGTCGCCGTGCGCCAGCGATTACCAATCGAAGGAGTTTCCTTCATTCTTGGTAATGATCTAGCTGGTGGGCATGTTTTCCCCCCGCCAGAAGTTGTTGATGTTCCTGCCCTTGCTGCTGACTCAAGCTCCACTGCTTCAGAGGTGTTTCCTGCGTGCGCAATTACTCGTGCTCTGGCTCGTAAAATGGGTGAGATTATGGATTTGTCGGGGTCGTTTATGGCTACGCTTGATGAAGACGACTCTTTCGTGTCACCCATTGATTCTGTGAAAATCTCCACATGTGACGTCCCTGAAATGATTCCTGAGGACATTAATCAGAGCTTGAATATTACCAGAGAGCTGTTGATCAAAGCACAGCAGGGTGATCCTTCACTGGTGCCTTGTTTTTCCTCTGTTGTGGACAGAGAGGGATCTAAAGCTGCAGTAAAATATTTCATTAAGAACGGTGTGCTGTTGCGATCTTGGTCTCCTGACTCAACTGATTTGCATCGGGTAAATCAGGTTTTGGTGCCAAAGGAATATAGACTCCAGATTCTCAGTCTCGCGCATGATGCCTGCTTAGCTGGACATCTTGGGGTCAAAAAGACGTATCACCGTGTATTACGTAACTTCTTTTGGCCTGGACTAAAATCAGATGTGGTGAAATATTGTCGCTCGTGTCATACATGCCAGGTAGTGGGAAAGCCAAATAAACCGATTCCGCCAGCGCCTCTTCACCCGATTCCAGCGCTGGGTGAGCCGTTTGAGAGAGTTCTGTTGGACTGTGTGGGCCCGTTGCCAAAAACAAAATCAGGCCACCAGTACATGTTAACGGTAATGTGCGCTGCCACTCGTTTTCCAGAGGCAATTCCATTACGTACATTAAAGGCAAAGAACGTTGTGAAAGCCCTCACGAAATTCTTTTCAACTTTTGGGTTACCCAGAGTTGTTCAAACTGATCAGGGAACAAACTTTATGTCAAAGGTGTTTGCCCAGGTTTTGAAGGAGTTAAAAGTTAAACATCAAACGTCCAGCCCTTATCACCCAGAGAGTCAAGGTGCACTGGAACGATTTCATCAAACCCTAAAAACCATGTTGCGCAAATACTGCCTTGAATCAGGTAAAGACTGGGATGAGGGACTTCCGCTTTTGCTTTTTGCTGTTAGAGAAACCACTCAGGAATCCCTTGGATTTAGTCCGGCTGACCTAGTTTTTGGACACACTGTGCGCGGTCCCCTGCGACTGCTTAAAGAAAAGTGGTTATCCGAGTCGCAGCGAGCCGAACATAACGTGTTAGATTATGTTTGCAGTTTTAGAGAGCGTCTTTTCCGTGCATGTCAGTTGGCCCGTGACAATTTGGAACAAACACAAGGCAATATGAAAGCCCGGTATGACAAAAAGACAGTGGTCCGACATTTTGCTCCTGGTGAAAAAGTTCTGGTGTTGCTTCCTTTAGTTGGGTCTAGCCTCCATGCTCAGTTTTCTGGTCCCTATGAGGTGGACAAAAGGATAAGTGACACTAGCTATGCAGTAAAAACCCCTGATCGAAAGAGAAAACTGAGGGTTTGCCATGTTAACATGCTTAAACGCTATGTTTCCAGAGAGGACGCGGCAGCTGAAAAAACCTCTCCCATAGCGCCTGTCTCTGTGTGTTCGGCACCACCATTGTATGTTTTGCAAGATGATGACTTGAATGACAAGAGCAGTTGTATGCCGTTGGCCCGTTTGCGAAACTCAGAAGTGTTAGAGAACTTAGAATCTTTCCTGTCGCATCTGTTAGATTCCGCCCGCAAAGATATCCTTGATCTGATTGAAGCTAATTTGCTGCTTTTCTCTGACCATCCGCGGCAGACGTCTGTGCTCTTTCATGATATCGTTGTGGAAGTTGATAAGCCAATAAAGCAACATGCTTATCGAGTAAATCCAACCAAGCGGATTTTAATGCAACAGGAAGTCGAATACCTGGTTAAACATGGGTTAGCTGAGCCCAGTAACAGTGCGTGGAGTTCACCCTGTATTTTGGTGCCTAAACCAGATGACACCCCACGTTTCTGTACCGATTTCAGAAAGGTTAATGCAGTCACAAAACCGGATTCTTTCCCTCTCCCCAGAATGGAGGACTGCATTGATCGTGTCGGCTCAGCTACATACGTCACTAAATTAGACCTGTTAAAAGGGTATTGGCAAGTCCCGTTAACCCCCAGAGCTTCTGAAGTCTCCGCGTTTGTAACTCCAGATCATTTCCTCCAATACACTGTAATGCCCTTCGGGTTGCGAAACGCACCTGCAACATTTCAACGTCTGATGCAGAAGGTGTTGTTTGGAGTGAGAAACTGTGAGGCATACTTGGATGACATTGTCATTTATTCTCCAACATGGTCAGAACATCTGGAAATGCTCTCTGAGGTGTTCAGACATTTTTGTGAATCTTCTCTCACATTAAACCTCTCTAAGTGTGAGTTTGGTAAAGCCACCATTACTTATTTAGGGAAACAGGTCGGACAGGGGCAAGTGCGCCCTGTTGCTGCGAAAGTACAGGCCATTGTTGATTTTCCTGTCCCGCAGACAAAAAGAGCTCTGCGTCGTTTTTTTAGGAATGGCCGGTTTTTATCGAGGGTTTTGCAGAAATGTTTCTGATGTGGTTAGTCCCCTAACTGATCTTGTTAGCCCCTTAAAGTCTTTTATTTGGTCTCCAGCATGTCAGGTGGCATTCGAATCTGCCAAAGCATTGTTGTGCAGCGCACCAGTGCTAGCTGCGCCGAATTTTGAGCGCCCTTTTAAACTAGAAGTTGATGCCAGCTCGTGTGGCGCAGGCGCTGTTCTGTTACAGGAAGATGATCACGGCGTAGATCATCCCGTCTGCTACTTTTCAAAAAAGTTTAACAGACACCAGACCCATTATAGCACCATTGAAAAAGAGGCTCTTGCCTTACTCCTTGCGTTACAGCATTTTGAGGTCTATGTCGGGTCAAGTGTGCTGCCTGTGCAGGTGTTTACCGATCACAACCCACTGGTGTTTCTTTCCCAAATGCGCAACTCCAATCAAAGACTTATGCGCTGGTCCTTGTTATTGCAAGATTTTAACTTGGAGATCAGTTACAAGAAAGGGAAAGATAACGTGTTGGCTGATACTCTGTCTAGAGCACTTTCTCCTTGAATTAAACATTTTGGGGGTAATGTTAATTCTTGGGAAAGGGGGTGTTACGACTGTGACCGTAATTGTGTGTGAATTTGAGTGTCCAGGTGCTCCTCCGGGATTGGTGCATCCAGGGTGGATGGCTCACACCGATTGGCTGAGGACTGGGAGGCAGCGGATAAGAAGAGACCGCCAGGGACTGCCAATTCATTCATCCTCGGCCCAACCCAACCGGCAGACCGTTCACTGTGTCAAAGTACTATGTTATGGTAAAATGGCCTGTATTTATATAGCGCTTTACTAGTCCCTAAGGACCCCAAAGTGCTTTACATATCCAGTCATCCACCCATTCACACACACATCCACACACTGGTGATGGCAAGCTACATTGTAGCCACAGCCACCCTGGGGCGCACTGACAGAGGCGAGGCTGCCGGACACTGGCGCCACCGGGCCCTCTGACCACCACCAGTAGGCAACGGGTGAAGTGTCTTGCCCAAGGACACAACGACCGAGACTGTCCAAGCCGGGGCTCGAACCGGCAACCTTCCGATTACAAGGCGAACTCCCAACTCTTGAGCCACGATCGCCCAACTTGAGTAGGTAAGTTGCGTTTATTCCTGAGATAGGTTACTTTTGTTTGTTGTTTTGGCCTTGGGTTCACCCTGAAGTTATGATATGCTCCCTTCCTTTGTTTAACTGCACCTATTGTAAATAAATCACTGTCACAAAATATTAAGTGTGTGACGTGCTGCTTGGGGTTGGACGGGGATGGATCACACTTTATGTTGTGGTCTGGCCGCGCCTAAAAAAAAAAACACCCAGCACGCCCCTGCGGGCGGTTTATCCCTCAAGCTCGGGTCCTCTACCAGAGGCCTGGGAGCTTGAGGGTCCTGCGCAGTATCTTAGCTGTTCCCAGGACTGCACTCTTCTGGACAGAGATCTCCGATGTTATTCCCGGGATCTGCTGGAGCCACTCGCCTAGCTTGGGAGTCACCGCACCTAGTGCTCCGATTACCACGGGGACCACAGTTACCTTCACCCTCCACATCCTCTCGAGCTCTTCTCTGAGCCCTTGGTATTTCTCCAGCTTCTCGTGTTCCTTCTTCCTGATATTGCTGTCATTCGGAACCGCTACGTCGATCACTACGGCCGTCTTCTTCTGTTTGTCTACCACCACTATGTCCGGTTGGTTAGCCACCACCATCTTGTCTGTCTGTATCTGGAAGTCCCACAGGATCTTAGCTCGGTCATTCTCCATCACCCTTGGGGGCATCTCCCATTTTGACCTTGGGACTTCCAGGTTATACTCGGCACAGATGTTCCTTTACACTATGCCAGCCACTTGGTTATGGCGTTCCATGTATGCCTTGCCTGCTAGCATCTTGCACCCTGCTGTTATGTGCTGGATTGTCTCTGGGGCATCTTTACACAGCCTGCACCTGGGGTCTTGCCTGGTGTGATAGACCCCAGCCTCTATGGATCTTGTACTCAGAGCTTGTTCTTGTGCTGCCATGATTAGTGCCTCTGTGCTGTCTTTCAGTCCAGCTTTGTCCAGCCACTGGTAGGATTTCTGGATATCAGCCACCTCCTCTATCTGCCGGTGGTACATACCGTGCAGGGGCCTGTCCTTCCATGATGGTTCCTCGTCTCCCTCCTCTTTCTTGGGTTTCTGCTACCTGAGGTATTCACTGAGCACTCGGTCAGTTGGGGCCATCTTCCCAATGTATTCTTGGATGTTCATTGTCTCATCCTGGACTGTGGTGCTGACACTCACCAGTCCCCGGCCCCCTTCCTTCCGCTTAGCGTACAGCCTCAGGGTGCTGGACTTGGGGTGAAACCATCCATGCATGGTAAGGAGCTTTCTTGTCTTTATGTCAGTGGCTTCTATCTCCTCCTTTGGCCAGCCTATTACCCCAGCAGGGTACCTGATCACGGGCAGGGCGTACGTGTTGATGGCCCGGATCTTGTTCTTACCATTCAGCTGACTCCTCAGGACTTGCCTGACCCTCTGCAGGTACTTGGTGGTTGCAGCCTTTCTAGCGGCCTCTTCATGGTTCCCATTTGCCTGCGGGATCCCCAGGTACTTGTAACTGTCCTCTATGTCTGCAATGTTGCCTTCTGGTAGTTCAATCCCCTCAGTTCTGACTACCTTCCCTCTCTTTGTTACCATCCGACTACACTTCTCCAGTCCGAACGACATTCCAATGTCATTGCTGTATAGTCTGGTAGTGTGGATCAGTGAATCGATGTCTCGTTCACTCTTGGCATACAGCTTGATGTCATCCATGTACAGGAGGTGGCTGACAACTGCTCCGTTCCGTAGTCGGTATCCGTAGCCAGTCTTGTTAATGATCTCACTGAGGGGGTTCAGGCCTATGCAGAACAGCAGTGGGGACAGAGCATCTCCTTGGTAGATCCCGCACTTGATGGTGACTTGTGCTATGGGCTTGGAGTTGGCCTCTAGTGTTGTGCGCCACATCCCCATTGAGTTCCTGATGAAGGCTCTTAGGGTCCCATTGATCTTGTACAATTCTAGGCATTCCAGTATCCAGCTGTGGGGCATTGAGTCATAGGCCTTCTTGTAATCAATCCAGGCAGTGCACAGGTTGGTCAGTCTGGTCTTGCAGTCTCGGCTGACTGTTCTGTCTACCAGTAGCTGGTTTTTTGCGCCTCTGGTATTTTTGCCAATTCCTTTCTGTGTCCCGCTCATGTATTGACCCATGTGCCTGTTCATCTTAGTCGATATGATGCCTGACAGGAGCTTCCATGTAGTACTGAGGCAGGTTATTGGTCGGTAGTTGGAGGGAACCGGTCCCTTCTTGGGGTCCTTGGGGATCAGGACCGTCCGACCTTCGGTTAGCCATTCCGGGTGTCTCTCGTTAACTAGCAGCTGGTTCATTTGTGCTGCCAGACCCCCTATGCTAAGTAAGCCTACCGCAGACATGAGCGAGACAGATAAATATGAAGGCATGCCGGCTCGGACGTCGCCCGGATCAACAAGGTCCGCGTCAGGTGTTGAGGAACCAGGGCACCCTGACGAAAAGTGGGCTACTGGAACAAGAAGGCATCGGTGGGCAAGAGACGAAAACAGGGCGTTGTTGGAATGCTACTACGCAAGTAACCCCGGCGGAAGGGGCTACATGAATAGGATGATGGACCTATGGATTCTTCGATACCCAACATCCACAATGACGGCGAAACAACTAGTAGCTCAGTGTTCCAACATTCGAAAGAAGGGACTTCTCTCACAGCTAGAGATTGACGAGGTACACCTGTGCACTGCCTGGATTGATTACAAGAAGGCCTATGACTCAATGCCCCACAGCTGGATACTGGAATGCCTAGAATTGTACAAGAGCCTTCATCAGGAACTCAATGGGGATGTGGCGCACAACACTAGAGGCCAACTCCAAGCCCATAGCACAAGTCACCATCAAGTGCGGGATCTACCAAGGAGATGCTCTGTCCCCACTGCTGTTCTGCATAGGCCTGAACCCCCTCAGTGAGATCATTAACAAGACTGGCTACGGATACCGACTACGGAACGGAGCAGTTGTCAGCCACCTCCTGTACATGGATGACATCAAGCTGTATGCCAAGAGTGAACGAGACATCGATTCACTGATCCACACTACCAGACTATACAGCAATGACATTGGAATGTCGTTCGGACTGGAGAAGTGTAGTCGGATGGTAACAAAGAGAGGGAAGGTAGTCAGAACTGAGGGGATTGAACTACCAGAAGGCAACATTGCAGACATAGAGGACAGTTACAAGTACCTGGGGATCCCGCAGGCAAATGGGAACCATGAAGAGGCCGCTAGAAAGGCTGCAACCACCAAGTACCTGCAGAGGGTCAGGCAAGTCCTGAGGAGTCAGCTGAATGGTAAGAACAAGATCCGGGCCATCAACACGTACGCCCTGCCCGTGATCAGGTACCCTGCTGGGGTAATAGGCTGGCCAAAGGAGGAGATAGAAGCCACTGACATAAAGACAAGAAAGCTCCTTACCATGCATGGAGGGTTTCACCCCAAGTCCAGCACCCTGAGGCTGTACGCTAAGCGGAAGGAAGGGGGCCGGGGACTGGTGAGTGTCAGCACCACAGTCCAGGATGAGACAACGAACATCCAAGAATACATTGCGAAGATGGCCCCAACTGACCGAGTGCTCAGTGAATACCTCAGGTAGCAGAAACCCAAGAAAGAGGAGGGAGACGAGGAACCATCATGGAAGGACAGGCCCCTGCACGGTATGTACCACCGGCAGATAGAGGAGGTGGCTGATATCCAGAAATCCTACCAGTGGCTGGACAAAGCTGGACTGAAAGACAGCACAGAGGCACTAATCATGGCAGCACAAGAACAAGCTCTGAGTACAAGATCCATAGAGGCTGGGGTCTATCACACCAGGCAAGACCCCAGGTGCAGGCTGTGTAAAGATACCCCAGAGACAATCCAACACATAACAGCAGGGTGCAAGATGCTAGCAGGCAAGGCATACATGGAACGCCATAACCAGGTGGCTGGCATAGTGTACAGGAACATCTGTGCCGAGTATAACCTGGAAGTCCCGAGGTCAAAATGGGAGATGCCCCCAAGGGTGGTGGAGAATGACCGAGCTAAGATCCTGTGGGACTTCCAGATACAGACGGACAAAATGGTGGTGGCTAACCAACCGGACATAGTGGTGGTAGACAAACAGAAGAAGACGGCCGTAGTGATCGACGTAGCGGTTCCGAATGACAGCAATATCAGGAAGAAGGAACACGAGAAGCTGGAGAAATACCAAGGGCTCAGAGAAGAGCTCGAGAGGATGTGGAGGGTGAAGGTAACGGTGGTCCCCGTGGTAATCGGAGCACTAGGTGCGGTGACTCCCAAGCTAGGCGAGTGGCTCCAGCAGATCCCGGGAATAACATCGGAGATCTCTGTCCAGAAGAGCGCAGTCCTGGGAACAGCTAAGATACTGCGCAGGACCCTCAAGCTCCCAGGCCTCTGGTAGAGGACCCGAGCTTGAAGGATAAACCGCCCGCAGGGGCGTGCTGGGTGTTTATATATATATATATATATATATATATATATATATATATATATATATATATGTATATATATATATGTGTGTGTGTGTGTGTGTGTGTGTGTGTCAACATGAATCAATCTTTTAAAAACCTCCACTACATCATAACTCATCTTTCAGCAGAAGGTTTTAAACTATCTGAGTAACAAGGAGTACTATGATGGTTGAAGGAAACTCTCATGCTGTCATGTTTAACTAGAATTTACATCCAAAATCCAGCACTATTGTTCTACAAGAACTATTTTTACTTTGACTCTAACAAAGCTTTTGTTTTTAAATAACTTCGTTCATTGATATCATCATATTTTAACGGCTCCCTTAAACATATACAGTATTTTCTCAAAGTTGCATAGTTGTGTAGCTGTGAGGGACTAACTGCAGCGAGATTGCAGTGAATCCCATCTACAGGATCACTGGAGACTGAAAGCAGCACTCAGAGGGAACCAGCAGGGGGCATCACTGAGTCCTGTTACATACTTTCCATGAATTCTGGAGAATATTTAACAGACAAACATGAACTCTGATCCTTCATAAAACAACTTCAGAGTCAAACTGGAGTCCAGCGTCTGAAGCAGGTTCTCACATCAGGACTCCAGTTCTTCTAGTTTGACTGTGAGTCTGTTCAGAGTCCACATGAACACTGAGTGTGACTAAACATCAAAGCACGATCACACTTCCTCTGTTAAAGAGGATCAAACAGTGGCAGATGTGTGAGCAACGTTTCATGATGTTGGTACTGACCTGCAGCACAGTCTGATGAAGACGCCCACACAGACTGTTAGTCTGATATGATGTGAGGAGAACAAACCTGCACACTCTGTTTGAAAGGCTCTGAGGTGGATGTTGGAGACTTTGTTGTTGCTTTGGAGTCTTTATCCAACACCAGACGTCAGAGATGAAACAAGTCTTCATGTGTTCTCTGCAGAAACACGCTAACAAACAAAGAGCAGCTGCTCTGTGATGAAGAGGAAACCTCAGAGACTGGAATGAATCAAAGTTGCACTTACTCAGCTTCTTACCATCAACTTCTTCAGTCTGCAGCTCTCTGCTGTCTGGACCAGGTCTGTGTAGAAACAGAGAAAATCCTCTGCTTCTTCTCCCTCAGTCTGAAGTGAGTCTGAAGTTGCAGCTCACAGGACAAAGATCAGCTACCACACTCTAATATAACACCCACATTGTATGTAGCATTTCGCTAATAATTGTCTAGAGTAGATGTGGGTGTCTCTGCAAGCTTAAACAGTTTAAAACAGCCATTAAACAGTAAATCATAAAAGAGTCTTAAGCTGCAGCTCTCAGGTCAAAGCTCAGCTGCTGCACCTTGATATCAGTTTATAGGTTTAAATAAATCATTACCCTGAAACAAAAGTTAATCATTATCTTTTCCCTCTGAATGCATTTCACTTGGCCTTGACGTGTTCTGACTGAGCTGAATGTTTTAAGATGTTTCAAATGTTGCAAATAACAGAAGTTGTGAATTTGGAGTGTTTTGGTTATATCATTGATTTGGTTTTTGTTTTTTCCATGTAGATGAATGAAGACAGGGTGTGACTCCTATCCTATCTCCTTTTTATAACGTCCTCTCCTCGAAGGAAACATCACGGAGGTTGAGCAAAGATGGGCAGGAGAATTGATAAAAAGACTTTGTAAAACAGAAAAGTTTTGGACTGAGAATCCAAACAGTCTCACACTAGTCTCACCTTAACGATGTGATGCAGAATGTCCTCCATGTTGAAACTACAACATGTGCGTCTTCATTCAGCACATGTTGTAACCCTGCTGATCTCTGCAGCTCATTCAAAGGAGAGCAGCCTGGGAAACATCAGCTTTGAGTTAGAAAGACACCACACCAACAGGGGGCGCTGTTTCCCCCATTGCACTGACATTTGTGGCAATAATAGCATAGAAACCCTGTTCCACATGTATGCCTGAATACAAACAAACAGATGTTAGAAGGCTTTGATTTTTATTTGAGTGGAGAATCAAACTGACAATAGACAGCAGGGGTTTGGAAGAGAACTGAACATCTAATCTGATCATTGTTAGAGCAGCATTCAGGATCTCCACGTATTAACACACTGTTTCTGCTCCCGCTGAAAATGGTTCCTCTTAAATGCAGATATTTTATTGTTAGATTTAATTTAGAGTGTTAAATATCAACACTTCACCGAGTTCTTCTGATTCTTCATCCGATGGAAGACAAAACACTGCTCAGTCGACCCTTTCACACATTATTCTCTCACAAAGTTACTTCTGGAAGGGAGATGCGTCCTGCATGGTGACACACCCCTAACAGTTTTTATTCCCAGCTCTCTCATTCTAGTCTAAACAACAGTGTCCCAGTAACTTTCCACTAGAAGATGCTCCCTGTTATCTACTTTCTCCCAGGCAAGCGAGAGTCTACAGCCTTCTAGCCCCCAAGGACACGTAGTTTAATGCCTTTATTTTCAGGGCCGTGTCCACTTAATACTACAATATATGGTTATGTGGCATTTTAGTTCATATAAAGCAGAGAATTGAAGCATTTCAAATAATTTCATCTCAACAAGAGTCAGCTGTTTAACCCTTGTATGGTGTTCGGGTCTGTGAGACCCGTTTTCACTTTTTTTCAAAAGAAAAGTTAAACAATTAATTATTTTTTCAACCTGAAATTCATTGGCTTTGGCTTATTTTCTGTGAAGAACATACTGTAAATCCGAACAAATTTTCAATGACCTCATACTGTACCTCCCCCCACGCATTTATATTACATGCAAGGTGTTGGGGTCCACTGGACCCAGGTCTAATAAAAGTGTTGAAAGTGCAGGTCCGCTCTCTGTCTTCCTCCTTTCTCGTGCTGCTGATAGTGTTTTCTTCCCCTCCTGCTCGCGCACAAAGTTGCCACATTATTGAAAATTCAACTATCAACACCGTCTGCTCTTACATTCCCACACATTTTACCCTCTTTCTTGAGGGATCCAAATTTTATTTTCTCATACCCTGTCCCACCTGCAAATTAGGGGCATAATACTATGAATAAGACTTTGCCAGTGTGGTTCTTTATCACAACTGATCATGATGGCAAAAGATTATCTGCTGCGAGGGCCATCCAATTGATTTTGGAAGAGAGGGGAGCTTCGGATGATGATGTTGACAAAGAGGTTTCAGAATATTTCACATTTCTGAAAATTCAGAGTCTGACAGTGACTTTGAAGAAGAGGATGAGGTTGAGCACCATTTAGTGACAAAACGAAGACGAGTACCGCATCTGCAGCCAGCTCCAGGACCAGAACAATTCCACCAGACAGCAAGTGAAGAAATATGGATGTCAATAACTGGTGAAATCGAATGGTCTTCTTGCCCAAGAAATGAGCCACCCTGCAGAGCTGTTACTGTGATAAGCCAGGGCCAACACGGCTGACAGGTTACGGTGGCGGGGAAGTGCAAATCACAACAAATTAAAAAACCGCAACAAATTAAAAACCCGCAACAAATTACTAAACCAGCAACAAATTACAAAAACCTGCAACAAATTACAAAAACCTGCAACAAATAAAAAAGCCCCGCAACAAATTACAAAAACACACAACAAATTAAAAAGCCCCACAACAAATTACAAAAACCCACAACAAATTACAAAAACCCGCAACAAATTACAAAAACCAGCAACAAATAAAAAAGCCCCACAACAAATTACAAAAACCCACAACAAATTACAAAAACCCACAACAAATTACAAAAACCCACAACAAATAAAAAAGCCCCACAACAAATTACAAAAACCCACAACAAATTACAAAAACCCACAACAAATTACAAAAACCCACAACAAATTACAAAAACCCACAACAAATTAAAAAGCCCCACAACAAATTACAAAAACCCAAAACAAATTACTAAACCCGCAACAAATTACAAAAACCCACAACAAATTAAAAAGCCCCACAACAAATTACAAAAACCCACAACAAATTAAAAAACCGCAACAAATTACAAAACCCACAACAAATTACAAAAACCCACAACAAATTACTAAACCCACAACAAATTGCAAAAACCCACAACAAATTAAAAAACCCGCAACAAATTACAAAACCCACAACAAATTACAAAAACCCACAACAAATTACAAAACCCACAACAAATTACAAAAACCCACAACAAATTACTAAACCCGCAACAAATTACAAAAACCCGCAACAAATTAAAAACCCGCAACAAATTACAAAACCCACAAATTACAAAAACCCACAACAAATTACTAAACCCACAACAAATTACAAAAACCCACAACAAATTACTAAACCCGCAAAAAATTACAAAAACCCACAACAAATTACAAAAACCCGCAACAAATTAAAAAACCACAACAAATTAAAAACCCGCAACAAATTACTAAACCCGCAACAAATTACAAAAACACACAACAAATTAAAAAGCCCCACAACAAATTACAAAAACCCACAACAAATTACTAAACCCGCAAAAAATTACAAAAACCCACAACAAATTAAAAAACCCGCAACAAATTACAAAACCCACAACAAATTACAAAAACCCACAACAAATTACTAAACCCACAACAAATTACAAAAACCCGCAACAAATTAAAAACCCGCAACAAATTACTAAACCCGCAACAAATTACAAAAACCCACAACAAATTACAAAAACCCAAAACAAATTACTAAACCCGCAACAAATTACAAAGCCCCACAACAAATTACAAAAACCCGCAACAAATAAAAAAGCCCCACAACAAATTACAAAAACCCACAACAAATAAAAAAGCCCCACAACAAATTACAAAAACCCGCAACAAATTACAAAAACCCACAACAAATTACAAAAACCCGCAACAAATTACAAAAACACACAACAAATTAAAAAGCCCCACAACAAATTACAAAAACCCACAACAAATTACAAAAACCCGCAACAAATTACAAAAACCAGCAACAAATAAAAAAGCCCCACAACAAATTACAAAAACCCGCAACAAATTACAAAAACCCACAACAAATTACAAAAACCCACAACAAATAAAAAAGCCCCACAACAAATTACAAAAACCCACAACAAATTACAAAAACCCACAACAAATTACAAAAACCACAACAAATTACAAAAACCCACAACAAATTAAAAAGCCCCACAACAAATTACAAAAACCCAAAACAAATTACTAAACCCGCAACAAATTACAAAAACCCACAACAAATTAAAAAGCCCCACAACAAATTACAAAAACCCACAACAAATTACAAAAACCCGCAACAAATTACAAAAACCCGCAACAAATTACTAAACCCGCAACAAATTACAACAACCCACAACAAATTACAAAAACCCGCAACAAATAAAAAAGCCCCACAACAAATTACAACAACCCACAACAAATTACAAAAACCCGCAACAAATTACAAAAACCAGCAACAAATAAAAAAGCCCCACAACAAATTACAAAAACCCACAACAAATTACAAAAACCCACAACAAATTACAAAAACCCACAACAAATAAAAAAGCCCCACAACAAATTACAAAAACCCACAACAAATTACAAAAACCCACAACAAATTACAAAAACCACAACAAATTACAAAGCCCCACAACAAATTACAAAAACACGCAACAAATAAAAAAGCCCCACAACAAATTACAAAAACCCACAACAAATTACAAAAATACGCAACAAATAAAAAAGCCCCACAACAAATTACTAAACCCGCAACTAATTACAAAACCCCACAACAAATTACAAAAACCCACAACAAATTACAAAAACCCACAACAAATTACTAAAAACCCACAACAAGTTAAAAAACCGCAACAAATGAATAACCCGCAACAAATTACAAAAACCGCAACAAATTACAAAAACCCACAACAAATTAAAAAGCCCCGCAACAAATTACAAAACCCCACAACAAATTACAAAAACCCACAACAAATTACAAAAACCCGCAAAAAATTACTAAACCCGCAACAAATAAAAAAGCCACACAACAAATTACAAAATTCCACAACAAATTAAAAAAACCCGCAACAAATTACAAAAACCCACAACAAATTACAAAAACCCACAACAAATTACAAAAACGCGCAACAAATAAAAAAGCCCCACAACGAATTACAAAAACCCACAACAAATTAAAAAACCGCAACAAATTACAAAACCCACAACAAATTACAAAAACCCACAACAAATTACTAAACCCACAACAAATTAAAAAACCCGCAACAAATTACAAAACCCACAACAAATTACAAAAACCCACAACAAATTACAAAATCCACAACAAATTACAAAAACCCACAACAAATTACTAAACCCGCAACAAATTACAAAAACCCGCAACAAATTAAAAACCCGCAACAAATTACAAAACCCACAACAAATTACTAAACCCACAACAAATTACAAAAACCCGCAACAAATTAAAAACCCGCAACAAATTACAAAACCCACAACAAATTACAAAAACCCACAACAAATTACTAAACCCACAACAAATTACAAAAACCCACAACAAATTACTAAACCCGCAAAAAATTACAAAAACCCACAACAAATTAAAAAACCCGCAACAAATTACAAAAACACACAACAAATTACAAAAACCCACAACAAATAAAAAAAGCCCCACAACAAATTACAACAACCCACAACAAATTACAAAAACCCACAACAAATTAAAAAGCCCCGCAACAAATTACAAAGCCCCACAACAAATTACAAAAACACGCAACAAATAAAAAAGCCCCACAACAAATTACAAAAACCTGCAACAAATTACAAAAACCGCAACAAATTACTAAACCCGCAACTAATTACAAAACCCCACAACAAATTACAAAAACCCACAACAAATTACAAAAACCCACAACAAATTACTAAAAACCCACAACAAGTTAAAAAACCGCAACAAATGAATAACCCGCAACAAATTACAAAAACACACAACAAATTAAAAAGCCCCACAACAAATTACAAAAACCCGCAACAAATTACAAAACCCACAACAAATTACAAAAACCCACAACAAATTACTAAACCCACAACAAATTACAAAAACCCACAACAAATTACAAAAACCCAAAACAAATTACTAAACCCGCAACAAATTACAAAGCCCCACAACAAATTACAAAAACCCGCAACAAATAAAAAAGCCCCACAACAAATTACAAAAACCCACAACAAATAAAAAAGCCCCACAACAAATTACAAAAACCCGCAACAAATTACAAAAACCCACAACAAATTACAAAAACCCGCAACAAATTACAAAAACACACAACAAATTAAAAAGCCCCACAACAAATTACAAAAACCCACAACAAATTACAAAAACCCGCAACAAATTACAAAAACCAGCAACAAATAAAAAAGCCCCACAACAAATTACAAAAACCCACAACAAATTACAAAAACCCACAACAAATTACAAAAACCCACAACAAATAAAAAAGCCCCACAACAAATTACAAAAACCCACAACAAATTACAAAAACCCACAACAAATTACAAAAACCCACAACAAATTACAAAAACCGCAACAAATTACAAAACCCACAACAAATTACAAAAACCCACAACAAATTACTAAACCCACAACAAATTGCAAAAACCCACAACAAATTAAAAAACCCGCAACAAATTACAAAACCCACAACAAATAAAAAAGCCCCACAACAAATTACAAAAACCCGCAACAAATTACAAAAACCCACAACAAATTACAAAAACCCGCAACAAATTACAAAAACACACAACAAATTAAAAAGCCCCACAACAAATTACAAAAACCCGCAACAAATTACTAAACCCGCAACAAATTACAACAACCCACAACAAATTACAAAAACCCGCAACAAATAAAAAAGCCCCACAACAAATTACAACAACCCACAACAAATTACAAAAACCCGCAACAAATTACAAAAACCAGCAACAAATAAAAAAGCCCCACAACAAATTACAAAAACCCACAACAAATTACAAAAACCCACAACAAATAAAAAAGCCCCACAACAAATTACAAAAACCCACAACAAATTACAAAAACCCACAACAAATTACAAAAACCACAACAAATTACAAAGCCCCACAACAAATTACAAAAACACGCAACAAATAAAAAAGCCCCACAACAAATTACTAAACCCGCAACTAATTACAAAACCCCACAACAAATTACAAAAACCCACAACAAATTACAAAAACCCACAACAAATTACTAAAAACCCACAACAAGTTAAAAAACCGCAACAAATGAATAACCCGCAACAAATTACAAAAACCGCAACAAATTACAAAAACCCACAACAAATTAAAAAGCCCCGCAACAAATTACAAAACCCCACAACAAATTACAAAAACCCACAACAAATTACAAAAACCCGCAAAAAATTACTAAACCCGCAACAAATAAAAAAGCCACACAACAAATTACAAAATTCCACAACAAATTAAAAAAACCCGCAACAAATTACAAAAACCCACAACAAATTACAAAAACCCACAACAAATTACAAAAACGCGCAACAAATAAAAAAGCCCCACAACGAATTACAAAAACCCACAACAAATTAAAAAACCGCAACAAATTACAAAACCCACAACAAATTACAAAAACCCACAACAAATTACTAAACCCACAACAAATTGCAAAAACCCACAACAAATTAAAAAACCCGCAACAAATTACAAAACCCACAACAAATTACAAAATCCACAACAAATTACAAAAACCCACAACAAATTACTAAACCCGCAACACATTACAAAAACCCGCAACAAATTAAAAACCCGCAACAAATTACAAAACCCACAACAAATTACTAAACCCACAACAAATTACAAAAACCCGCAACAAATTAAAAACCCCACAACAAATTACAAAACCCACAACAAATTACAAAAACCCACAACAAATTACTAAACCCACAACAAATTACAAAAACCCACAACAAATTAAAAAACCCGCAACAAATTACAAAAACACACAACAAATTACAAAAACCCACAACAAATAAAAAAAGCCCCACAACAAATTACAAAAACCCACAACAAATTACAAAAACCCACAACAAATTAAAAAGCCCCGCAACAAATTACAAAGCCCCACAACAAATTACAAAAACACGCAACAAATAAAAAAGCCCCACAACAAATTACAAAAACCTGCAACAAATTACAAAAACCGCAACAAATTACTAAACCCGCAACTAATTACAAAACCCCACAACAAATTACAAAAACCCACAACAAATTACAAAAACCCACAACAAATTACTAAAAACCCACAACAAGTTAAAAAACCGCAACAAATGAATAACCCGCAACAAATTACAAAAACACACAACAAATTAAAAAGCCCCACAACAAATTACAAAAACCCGCAACAAATTACAAAACCCACAACAAATTACAAAAACCCACAACAAATTACAAAAACCCAAAACAAATTACTAAACCCGCAACAAATTACAAAGCCCCACAACAAATTACAAAAACCCGCAACAAATAAAAAAGCCCCACAACAAATTACAAAAACCCACAACAAATAAAAAAGCCCCACAACAAATTACAAAAACCCGCAACAAATTACAAAAACCCACAACAAATTACAAAAACCCGCAACAAATTACAAAAACACACAACAAATTAAAAAGCCCCACAACAAATTACAAAAACCCACAACAAATTACAAAAACCCGCAACAAATTACAAAAACCAGCAACAAATAAAAAAGCCCCACAACAAATTACAAAAACCCACAACAAATTACAAAAACCCACAACAAATTACAAAAACCCACAACAAATAAAAAAGCCCCACAACAAATTACAAAAACCCACAACAAATTACAAAAACCCACAACAAATTACAAAAACCCACAACAAATTACAAAAACCACAACAAATTACAAAAACCCACAACAAATTAAAAAGCCCCACAACAAATTACAAAAACCCAAAACAAATTACTAAACCCGCAACAAATTACAAAAACCCACAACAAATTAAAAAGCCCCACAACAAATTACAAAAACCCACAACAAATTAAAAAACCGCAACAAATTACAAAACCCACAACAAATTACAAAAACCCACAACAAATTACTAAACCCACAACAAATTGCAAAAACCCACAACAAATTAAAAAACCCGCAACAAATTACAAAACCCACAACAAATTACAAAAACCCACAACAAATTACAAAACCCACAACAAATTACAAAAACCCACAACAAATTACTAAACCCGCAACAAATTACAAAAACCCGCAACAAATTAAAAACCCGCAACAAATTACAAAACCCACAAATTACAAAAACCCACAACAAATTACTAAACCCACAACAAATTACAAAAACCTACAACAAATTACTAAACCCGCAAAAAATTACAAAAACCCACAACAAATTAAAAAACCCGCAACAAATTACAAAAACACACAACAAATTACTAAACCCGCAACAAATTACAAAAACCCGCAACAAATTAAAAACCCGCAACAAATTACAAAACCCACAACAAATTACAAAAACCCACAACAAATTACTAAACCCACAACAAATTACAAAAACCCACAACAAATTACTAAACCCGCAAAAAATTACAAAAACCCACAACAAATTAAAAAACCCGCAACAAATTACAAAAACACACAACAAATTACAAAAACCCGCAACAAATAAAAAAAGCCCCACAACAAATTACAACAACCCACAACAAATTACAAAAACCCACAACAAATTAAAAAGCCCCGCAACAAATTACAAAGCCCCACAACAAATTACAAAAACACGCAACAAATAAAAAAGCCCCACAACAAATTACAAAAACCTGCAACAAATTACAAAAACCGCAACAAATTACTAAACCCGCAACTAATTACAAAACCCCACAACAAATTACAAAAACCCACAACAAATTACAAAAACCCACAACAAATTACTAAAAACCCACAACAAGTTAAAAAACCGCAACAAATGAATAACCCGCAACAAATTACAAAAACACACAACAAATTAAAAAGCCCCACAACAAATTACAAAAACCCGCAACAAATTACAAAACCCACAACAAATTACAAAAACCCACAACAAATTACTAAACCCACAACAAATTACAAAAACCCGCAACAAATTAAAAAACCACAACAAATTAAAAACCCGCAACAAATTACTAAACCCGCAACAAATTACAAAAACACACAACAAATTAAAAAGCCCCACAACAAATTACAAAAACCCACAACAAATTACTAAACCCGCAAAAAATTACAAAAACCCACAACAAATTAAAAAACCCGCAACAAATTACAAAACCCACAACAAATTACAAAAACCCACAACAAATTACTAAACCCACAACAAATTACAAAAACCCGCAACAAATTAAAAACCCGCAACAAATTACTAAACCCGCAACAAATTACAAAAACCCACAACAAATTACAAAAACCCAAAACAAATTACTAAACCCGCAACAAATTACAAAGCCCCACAACAAATTACAAAAACCCGCAACAAATAAAAAAGCCCCACAACAAATTACAAAAACCCACAACAAATAAAAAAGCCCCACAACAAATTACAAAAACCCGCAACAAATTACAAAAACCCACAACAAATTACAAAAACCCGCAACAAATTACAAAAACACACAACAAATTAAAAAGCCCCACAACAAATTACAAAAACCCACAACAAATTACAAAAACCCGCAACAAATTACAAAAACCAGCAACAAATAAAAAAGCCCCACAACAAATTACAAAAACCCACAACAAATTACAAAAACCCACAACAAATTACAAAAACCCACAACAAATAAAAAAGCCCCACAACAAATTACAAAAACCCACAACAAATTACAAAAACCACAACAAATTACAAAAACCCGCAACAAATTACAAAAACCCACAACAAATTAAAAAGCCCCACAACAAATTACAAAAACCCAAAACAAATTACTAAACCCGCAACAAATTACAAAAACCCGCAACAAATTACAACAACCCACAACAAATTACAAAAACCCGCAACAAATTACAAAAACCAGCAACAAATAAAAAAGCCCCACAACAAATTACAAAGCCCCACAACAAATTACAAAAACCCACAACAAATTACAAAAACCCACAACAAATTACAAAAACCACAACAAATTACAAAAACCCACAACAAATTAAAAAGCCCCACAACAAATTACAAAAACCCAAAACAAATTACTAAACCCGCAACAAATTACAAAAACCCACAACAAATTAAAAAGCCCCACAACAAATTACAAAAACCCACAACAAATTACAAAAACCCGCAACAAATTACAAAAACCCGCAACAAATTACTAAACCCGCAACAAATTACAACAACCCACAACAAATTACAAAAACCCGCAACAAATAAAAAAGCCCCACAACAAATTACAACAACCCACAACAAATTACAAAAACCCGCAACAAATTACAAAAACGCGCAACAAATAAAAAAACCCGCAACAAATAAAAAAGCCCCACAACAAATTACAACAACCCACAACAAATTACAAAAACCCAAAACAAATTACTAAACCCGCAACAAATTACAAAAACCCGCAACAAATTACTAAACCCGCAACAAATTACAAAAACCCACAACAAATTAAAAAGCCCCACAACAAATTACAAAAACCCACAACAAATTACAAAAACCCGCAACAAATTACAAAAACCCGCAACAAATTACTAAACCCGCCACAAATTACTAAACCCGCAACAAATTACAAAAACCCACAACAAATAAAAAAAGCCCCACAACAAATTACAACAACCCACAACAAATTACAAAAACCCGCAACAAATTACAAAAACCCGCAACAAATTACTAAACCCGCAACAAATTACTAAACCCGCAACAAATTACAAAAACCCACAACAAATAAAAAAAGCCCCACAACAAATTACAACAACCCACAACAAATTACAAAAACCCGCAACAAATTACAAAAACGCGCAACAAATAAAAAAACCCGCAACAAATAAAAAATCCCCACAACAAATTACAAAAACCCACAACAAATTAAAAAACCGCAACAAATTACAAAAACCCACAACAAATTACAAAAACCCACAACAAATAAAAAAGCCCCACAACAAATTACAAAAACCCACAACAAATTACAAAAACCCACAACAAATTACAAAAACCCGCAACAAATTACAAAAACCCACAACAAATTAAAAAGCCCCACAACAAATTACAAAAACCCACAACAAATTACAAAAACCCGCAACAAATTACAAAAACACACAACAAATTACAAAAACCCGCAACAAATAAAAAAAGCCCCACAACAAATTACAACAACCCACAACAAATAAAAAAAGCCCCACAACAAATTACAACAACCCACAACAAATTACAAAAACCCGCAACAAATTACAAAAACGCGCAACAAATAAAAAAACCCGCAACAAATAAAAAATCCCCACAACAAATTACAAAAACCCACAACAAATTAAAAAACCGCAACAAATTACAAAAACCCACAACAAATTACAAAAACCCACAATAAATAAAAAAGCCCCACAACAAATTACAAAAACCCACAACAAATTACAAAAACCCACAACAAATTACAAAAACCCGCAACAAATTACAAAAACCCACAACAAATTAAAAAGCCCCACAACAAATTACAAAAACCCGCAACAAATTACAAAAACCCGCAACAAATTACAAAAACCCACAACAAATTACAAAAACCCGCAACAAATTACAAAAACGCGCAACAAATAAAAAAACCCGCAACAAATAAAAAATCCCCACAACAAATTACAAAAACCCACAACAAATTAAAAAACCGCAACAAATTACTAAACCCGCAACAAATTACAAAAACCCGCAACAAATAAAAAAGCCCCACAACAAATTAAAAAAAACCAACCAATAATAATCCAGTGGTCATAGCTTACTATTACTTGTCATGTGTTGGGAGCCTTGGTGTTGTACCGATGAGACTGAGAATTGACTGTGGGACAGAAAACAGCATTATGGCTGCAGTTCAGTGCGCACTACGTCACCATCATGATGACCACTTCAGCGGAGAGTCCAGTCACATGTTTGGTTCATCAAAGAATAACCAGCAAATTGAGTCCTGGTGGTCCATATATCAAAAAGGAAGGTAAATATAACATTTAAGTTTCCCTGATATTTAAAGGTATAACAAATTTGAATGTTGTGCAAAAGTTGATTTACAGTCAGCCTCAGAGGCGGAGCCAGACATTTGAAACACCCGGGGCTTAGCCCAAAAGGGCAGTTTTCATATGGGAATATTTTTTTTGGGGGTGGGCTGGGGGGGGGGGGGGGGGGTAGAAATGACTGAAAGATTATTAGGCTCTGTTTTGAGTTTTGTTCAAAAAAGAATGACTTCATATGGGGAAAACATATATCACATGTGCAGGACACCTTAAACTGGTTCTTTAATTAAGCAGCGAGGCAGAACAAAATCGGGCTGTATCAA